>NW_019731595.1:157858-178587 GCF_002891405.2 Cryptotermes secundus
TAGAGGCAACAACCAAATTCAATATTTGTTCAGTTATACTCTCGTGAGAGCGGCCCGCTATAGCAAGTGTCACGTAACTTCGAACAAGGCCAAGAGTAACCTTGAATGCGCGTCTTCTGCGCATTCAAGGTTACTCTTTGCCTTGTTCGAAGTTACGTGACACTTGCTTTAACACTCTGCCTAGAGCAACAGGAACTGAAAGATAAACATTTTCTGTTGTATTCACCCACAGAAATTACCCAAGGATTCTCTCACCAGTGCGAGTTCGGACTTTTGCCGGCATGAAAGAAAGGGTTATGTTTCTTCAAGTTGAATTAGCTTCTATTCAATGACTAGATTGGTGCCACTAGCGAGAGAAACTCAATGTAATGACGCTTTATTTTGTACGGGTTTCAGGGAAGTAATCTTCCGCTACCACTTAGAACCCAATATCCTCAGCTCGGTTATTATCAAGTCCTAGTATAGCCGATCGTCCCCTGGGCGGTCCCAGCTATGTCTAGTTCTGAGATCAATTGAATACTATCCAGTGACTCTCACAGCAGCTACAGCTACCCAGGCGACAGCAAACCCTTTAGCCGATCCCCCTGCAAAGGCAAGAGATTCAGAAAGCAGATGTAGTACATCGAAGCCGCAAGATGGAGTCGACGGTCATATCTTCTCTTGTACCTAAATCTCCAGTTTTGCGGGTTTTGAATCTTGTTTATAGACAAGCAGCAGAAATACTTGGACGGAACACCGGTCCGTTGCAGGGCTTCTTCTTACATATGAAAAACAAGCAGAGAATATACGTACTTGCACATCCGTGTCCCGAGTAGGATTCGAATCAACCATCCCACATTGAGAGGCAGAAGACAGTACACGCCACAGACCGCTCGCCCACTGTAGTCGGTTAATTTAGCACTTTATCACTTACTGGGGGTTCCGTGACAAATCATAACGGGTTCTGGATTGGATGACTGGATTTATTGGCACTTCGACTACAATTACAACCAATTATAACAGCTCACAACCAATGGCTGTTCAGGAATCGCTCCATTCCTTGCTGGACTGTGAGTGCCTTCTCTTCTGCTGTGACGAATGCTGAACGAAGAATTACTGCTCATTCATTGAACTCCCTTACGTCAAAGTCAGAGTCACATTGCGACTGACGACCAGTCAGTCAGTAAGTCTTGGTGTCGACTCTTTTATGACTTCCAGGCGACCCGAATATAGGTTACCGCCTCGAACAGCTAGTTGTCGTTTTCCCATTATCATGGGAATGTGTCTTTGTTAATATTCGTTGCCACGAGAACCTGTGTTTGGGGAATTGCTACATAGTAACGGAAGTCCCACTGTTGCTGCATAACCTCGAGAATGTGTTTACCGAAGCGTTACCCAGCAATGAATTTTTCCAGCTTGTCCCGGAAACGTGTTAGCAAGCCGTTGGGTAACAATGGACTATTCCGGCTTTCAGGCTTCATGTCACAATATTATACTCCGTTAATTAATAAACACTTTTCCAGTGAAACCAAGAAACATCACAAAATTTCCGCATTTTCGCCGAAGAATGGCCTCTCCTAGTACCTAGGTTGCCTAATTCGGAGTAACTACGCGTTCGAAATCTAAGCGTCGCGGCGCATTGCTCAGTAATGCTGTCCGAGTAGCTGTCAGCGTTGGGGTGTAGACTTCTGGAGACAGGCAGCGAGATGGATGGGCAATCGAAAGGTTCTAATCACTTGGGGTACACTACATGCATGTATCACGCTCCTGCAGCAGCCGCTGGGTAAGTGGACACGCCTCCTTCACGAAGCTGTTAGATCAGTGATCACAGTCCGCGGCCCACCAAACTTCATGAGGTCAGCGAAACTGAAATGCTACATGACACGTGCAAAAGTGCGGCCAAATGCACATTTTCATTGTCGCTCAATCCAGATGCCTGCACTAAGTAAACGTACGTAAATCCTCAGAATATCTCCCTTCAGACTTCGGTCGGTATAGTTTTATGGGATTGTTTCTATCTAAAGAAATCGCGGCATATATAACAGCACTGTGGCAGATTCTTGTTATATCTTAGCCGCCCTATCGCCCGAGAATTGCTTCTTCAAAACCGGAGTAGACAAAAATTAAACTATATAGGTTTTGTGGTTCTCACACCCGTGGTTAAGAAGAGTTGTGTTTTCTGGGTTATACTGCACTACGATCTGCTGAAAGTCAACCCTTATTACGGGGGAATATAGCGTATCGACGAAGATGGAGACCATATACACGTATTCCTCCGAAACGTCGGTTGGCTTTAATGGACTACACGACATTATATCCCAGAAGACAGAACTCTTCAAAAATTATATTTTTGACTAAAGTTTTGCCGAAATGGAAAAGACTGTCCTTGGATTTTGGAGAGTTCCGGTTATCATCGATTCAAATAAAATGAATCGCCGCTTTTAATCACAGTATTTTCCACTAGGGTTTGACTATTTCTATTACAACGAGAAGAAAATATTTCAGTCGGTGCAGCTGATTGCAAGTTTGCAATTTCAGTTCAAGTTACTAGTTTGCACAGTACCGTGTGTCCGTAAGCTGTTGCATTAGAACATGATTCTTTTAGAATATTGTGTTTTATTGCTAAGAAACATTCAGGAAAGCTCGAGCAAAGTGATCGGAAGAATTTTAAAGCAGTAAGTGTTACTATTGTGTCCATGGCTGACAAACGTAGAACATAGAAGCTGGGCTTAGATGAAGAAAGAGAGTACCTAAAAAGAGATGAACAGAGAAAATTTTTCTGTTGAGAATAAAGTAGCCTCATATGCTTGAATTATATGTTAACAAAGAGAAAGCATGCCGAGAGAAGGCAATTGGAGACGCAATTGTGAAATTGACATTCAGATTCCAACCATAAAGTATTCCGAAGAATTAAAAACAAAAAAACAAAAAAGTGGCATCTTATTTTCGAATCTCGACTGAGATTCAAACTTAAAAAGTCATTAACTAAAATGTTTTATGCCGGTCACGGTAGCCGAGCTGTCTAAGGCATGTACTTCCTTCGCTCGCTTGGAAGCCGGGATCGTGGGTTCGAATCCCACTCAGGGCATGGATGTTTAGTTTGTGTGTGTGCGTTTTTCTGTGTTTGTGTACAGGTAGAGGCCTTGCGACGAGCTGATCACCCGCCCAAGGGTCCTACCGAATGTGTAAGATACAGAAAAACCGAAGTGAACGGAGAAGTTCTTGGAGGTAGGCCTAGGCCCACTGGGGCTGTAGTGCCAAGGAAAAAGGAAAGATGTTTTATGGGGCTGCCATTCGACAGAGCCTGTAATTCAATTGAAATCACTTACGAGGAGGAATTTACGTATTTAAGAAAATTTTTAAAAATGCAGTCAAACTTCTTTTATAAGGTCGCTACCATCCCAGAAGAATTTACCTTGCTTCTTA
Source organism: Cryptotermes secundus (assembly GCF_002891405.2). Taxonomy (NCBI): domain Eukaryota; kingdom Metazoa; phylum Arthropoda; class Insecta; order Blattodea; family Kalotermitidae; genus Cryptotermes; species Cryptotermes secundus. The sequence goes on from NW_019731595.1 coordinate 161,264, forward strand.
TATAAACTCCAATTATTTTATAATAAGGTGGTAAGAAGTTTTCAGCTACGCAACAAGAATATGTATCGCCTATATTGACTGTACGCAGACGAGTAGTAGTCACTGTATCGCCATTTTGGTGAATCAGACGTAATTAGCATTAACGCTGTCAGACAAAACCAAATTGGCAAAGCTCTGAGATTTAGACAAATTATGACTGATGTTAATGCTGCTAATGGGCTGAACCACAAAGAGTTCAGGGCTTTCTTTGAACTAACCGACAGGGAATATTGCGACATTGTTTACTGTTATAAAGTTCGCCGGATTAGCAAAGAAAGGTCCTGTTACGTTTTATCTCACTATTAGAAGAGAGAAAATTTTCCTTATGGAAAAGAGACGTAAGTTTAACGTGTAACCCGGCCGTTTTTGCAGATGTGTGCGCACTTGACTGGCATAATTAACAAGCTGCAATGGAAATTCGAACTTGTAAATTAAATGTAAGTTTTGAGGTTTTCACGGCGATGACTATGAAGAAAGTCGTCTTCTGGGTTTAGACGCCGTGTATTCTTATTAAGCTACCGTTCTCTGCATTCCAAGCCATTCAACTGCTCCGAAGATGGAGGCGATACGTTCCTCCTAAACGTCGGCCAAAACGAAGAATACACGGCGTCTAAACCTAGAAGACGACTTTCTTCATTGTAAATTAAATGTTTAGCTCTAAAAGGTATATTTGTGTTCCAAAAGAAATTATTATTAATTGAGCCACTTTTTTGAATAATAACGGTTGTCACTATTCGGACTGCTAGAAAATTTCTCAGCAGTGCAAGACGGGCACTGGTCAATATGTCCGACAAACTGAGCAGCTATAGAAATGATGTACAGACAGATTCATAGACAGAACGTTGTTCACAGCATTTTCTTACCGTTTAGATGAATCATATGAAGCTGACATGATATGTATGCAGTGTCCGTCTTTTAGTGCACTCAATTTCACCTGTTATTTCACAACATGTTTCGGCACCATAGTGTCATCATCAGGTGCTCCATTTACGTTAATCTATTTCATTGCTTGCCATTACGTCATTGTAGAATTTAAAAATTATTTAAAATGTTCGTCAGTTATAATAAATATTTGTATACTAAGAACTTGTTAAGATTATTTATCTTATCTGTCCCAATTCTAACACCGTGCATAGTTTCACCACTATGGGAGTCGTTCCTCTTATTCTCAGGGTATATACCTCACGCCAGCATTCTGACTGCAAGCCACTTGCATTGCACCGGACTTGAAAAGCTTGGCGTTCGCCTGAACAGGCTCAGCGGTGACATTAGTGTGTTATGTTTCCTTTATTTATAAGCATTCCAAACTTTTTATTTTAATTTACTAATAACAAATTCTTTATAGAGTATGTATTACGAACACACTCTTCTGCTTTCCTGCGAAAGTATTTCCACTGCCCAATTTAATATTAATAAATAAATGTTATGTGTTCTAAAGTTTAGATTATGCGTACCACAGACAAAGGGCAGTTTCGCAATGTAGCCCTGTGAAAGAAAGAATATTGTGCGTCACTAGCCTAGATAGAGCAAATAATGCGTGAGGTAGGCCATATCCCGGTGCCATCGCTTTAACTCGCTCTGGCTGTGACGCTGGCAGTCACGGTTCACTGATTAGCATTGCCGCCATGTATCCGTGTGCTCTCGGGTTCTGCATCTCCGCTAGGTAAATGGCTATGTCCACTGAAGTTTTCGAAAGTTTCTGCACTCACTCTAGCCAAATGCCGGGATGATCAGTACAAATAACATGCGGTCGCTTCCTTCGGCATATTTTCTGAATCAGCATTACGCAATATTCCCTCAAGTTCGGAGCTACATAAATAACGTCGTAGATGAAGTGTCGTTAAATAAACAAAGAACCAAACTGCAAATGACTGGATATCATTATTATTAATTATAACTCATACTCATCTAACCGACATTGGGATGATCTCTGAATTGAAATTAGAAACCGTTTATTCTAATTACTTCTTAAGTTTTTTTTATTGCTAGTGGGGTGGGACTAAGTCCCTTGTACTGCGGCCACTTCTGGCCTATTGTACCAGCCCCAGATGATAGGTGAGGGTGATTGTGGAGTAATTGGTGGATTGAAGATTGGCAGGGGAAACCGAAGTACTCGGAGAAAACCTGCCCCAGCACCACTTTGTCCACCACAAATCCCACTTGACCAGACCCCGGGATCGAACCCGCGCCACCGCGGTGGGAAGACAGTGTCTAACCGCTTGAGCTACGGCGCGGCCAACTACTTCTTAGGTTAAGAAACAATGCTCTATAGGTAAATTCAGCTCCATAGACCAGAGTTCATATTTATAAGCTAAAAGTTACTCAGCTGATCACAGACGAATCCATTCACAGCCTCATATCATTTTCCTCAAAGATACATTCCAATACCCTAGCATCTATGCTTGGGTTCTTCAAGAAGTCTCTTCTACTAATATTGTGACATGACGGCTGAAAGTCTGGATAATGGAGCAAGAAGAGAAGAAACGGCTTCATAAACACGCTTCTGCATCAACAATACCGGGACCATCACCAGATATCACCCCGCTTAACACGTCAATCAATAATGGAGGGATTTTTGGAAAGGGTGTCTTCTGTGAGGTTCGCGCGGAGACGATTTAACGAGGATCAATGGAACGAACGAATGAGCCAGTTCGATCAAGGTTTTCCGTGGTTTTCCTCGGTACTAGAGCAAATGCTGAGTTGGTACCCAATTCCACGTTGCACTGCATGCCTCACATGCAGCCCTCCCATTGTTAACATCAAAATTTCGCCTTAATATAGCCCTCCCAACGTTAGCAAAAACAAACAAACAAACAAAAATCCGATCATATGCTCTATCTTTACCAGAAGGACAAGCGGGCACTGCCTGGGAGCCTTCAAAATCGGAGATACAGTTTCTTCNGTCGGAAGTCTGGCCGGAGTCGACGGTTACGAATTCACAGGCTGGAGTTGCATTGTTAGAAGCCGCTACCAAGCAACAACTAGTGAAGACATAGAAGACTTAGTGTGTGGTATAGCGACTTGTAATGTTTGTAGATTAGTAAGGGTGTTATAACTATTTGTGGATGAGAGCTACATGTGTTGAACAAATCCATACCCCGTCTCTAGTCACTAACACGTGACAGTATTTTTCTACAAATGTGTTTTATGCGCATCTAATTCGTTCCATGAATGCTGCCTGTTCCTCCCATGTAATCTTTCCTGAATGTATTGCCCTATTTGCATTTGGTTAAGGGGAGTCATTATGAACCCTCTCATTAGGCAGTCTTCTCTATTATATGTTCATTTAACGACACTTTACAGAGCAACAAGTTCTGTGCCCCGCGACCTCCTGCAGTGTCCTGGATCATGTAATTTTGTTTACAGAGCCAGAAAGGTTTTGAAATGATTTCCATTCTTGTCTGTTGAAGTGCGTATGACGTGAGGCCTACAAGCCAATATGAACTTGCGGAATATTCACAGAGACAGTGCATAAGTTGGAAGATAGTTGTGGAGATAATGGCTTTGGGTGTGTTCAGAAACAAATGTATTGTGTAATTTGGAGCAGTCTGAAGGACGGACCGAGCGTGGGCTGAAGGTGGGGCCGCTTATCTGCCGACCTGGATACAGTAGCGGAGCACGGATCGACTCCGATTGGCCTGTCTCTCGGTGCAGCGTTAGAGTCTACAAGATTCGTCAGACAGTGGCAACCATCGCGTATCAAGAGTTCTGGGAACAGAATTTGGCAGTTTAATGTTTACAGTTGTTGCTCGTATTGCGAGGAGTCCTAGGTCTCTAAGCTGACTATGATATGGCCGAGCGGGGTTCAGTTATCGGCAAGAGCAGCGATTATTCTCATCTTCACGACTTTTCGATCTGATATAATTTCATGGTTTTTAGTGGGTGAGGGAGGTCCCTCTGTGTAAAGTAGCCAGAACTACTCATCTCTGTCTGATGCTGCGGTTAATACGGCGCACCCTAAAGCCTTTATGTCACAGAGATAATTTTAATTCTTGTTTTGCCAAATTCGGAGTATACTGACATACAGCATCTCCTGTCTCAGATATTTCGTAGTTTCTCCCAGTTACGAATTTGTCGCATCTTTATCCTTCCAACTTAACCGTTCCTAAACAATAGCACTCCTTTTCAAAGTAGTGATATGAACTGTTGATGTATCAATTTTAAATAAAGTAGGAACAGATGCGCTGTAGAATGCAGAAGATACGCTTGATAAATTTTTGGTTCTTTAAAACGTGGAAATTTTTGTGAATGTAAGCAAATATTTGGCCATGTATGAAGCACGCAATATTCATTTTAAATTAGAAAATTTATAGCTTCACTTGGACACCTCTTTTAGTTTTTGTGCCATTCCAGACAGCTTTAAGATCAGTCGAAGTCGTGTTATGAAATGTTTGGTGCATAATGTTGCATTGAATTATTTCCTTTTTGTGTAGAAACATTGCCTGCGCGCAGACTAACTCAATTAATTTTTTCTTTAATATAATCATTTATTTCATTTCATGTAGTGTATTGTAACCTAAATTCACTAATTTAAATGGTATCCAAGCTTTTGCCACCATGATCAAGATATCTGTATGTTGCACGCAGTTCTGACTATTCTCGATACTGAACAAACTTCTGCCCCATATTTATGCAAGACGCGTTTTCAGTTATCCTTTCATATACGCATATGTTTCACTGGCGGTTTCTTCTTGTGCTTCCAAATAAAATATATTTATTCGCTCTTTCTCCCCTTCCACAAATGTTTTTATTTATTGCTTAATTTTAAAGTTACAGCGTGGCCCAAAATAGCTACATTATAAATTGACTGTGTTGAGTAGATGACACGGGTGCAGTTTGCATCAAGGGCAGAGGTTACTCTGTTCAGCCTCACAGTCAGATGGGTTGTGGGGCTAAGGCCGTGAAGGCCCATAGGGTTGTCAGACGTTGAGGGTCCAACATTATCTAGACAATCGGCTCAAAGATGGCGGTAAGGTTGTCAGCCTTACGCGCCGGCCGCGTTTTACTCCCCAGTAAATTATTTAATTAATTCCTGGTACTCATTTCTGCTAGAGGCCGAGTCGACCCCAGGGCCAAAGTGCGGCCGGAAGGATTAGGTCAACTGAAAAATATCCAATGACCTCATCGGGACTTGAACCCGCGACCTTCCGGCTTACAGCATAGTGCCTCAACCAACTACGCTATGGTCACACTAGTAATATTATAAAAGATTATTAACACCGTCCAATGTGATTGATAAACGTTCAGTTTTTTTAATCTTTCATCCTTTACATGTTTCTGTCGGGGCGACCATCTTCAGAAGGACATTATCAGTACATGCAGACACTAGTATTACAATATCATAAATATAACATTTCATCCTTTAACAATTACTGCGATGTGCATGAATTTTTAAATGTTTATAGGTTATTATAATTAGTCTATTTATAAGTATGGTTTAAAAAACTTTTTGCTAAAATCTAGAACCAATTTGGTTCGTTTAAAGAGAAGAAGTGTAAAGGACACGAACCAAATTGGTTCTAGATTTTAGCAAAAAGTTTTGAAACCATACTTGTAAATAGACTAATTATAATAATTTATAAATATTTTAATAAATTCATGCACATCGCAGTAATTGTTATAGGATAATATTTTATGTTTGTGACATTGTAGAAGTAATTTCAGCATGTATTGATAATGTCCTTCTGAAGATGGTCGCCCCGACCGAAATATGTAAAAGATGAAAGATTAAAAATCACGATATTAATCAGCCACATTGGATGGCGTTAATAATCTTTTATACTATTATCTCTGACATTTTTATTTCCAAAGTATCTTCGTTATTCCCTTGAGATAAAACAGATAAAATTATAGTTATGTATATAGAAATTCTTTCACTTACAGGTAGGATAAGGAAACATAGTTTTTAACTCTATGACAGGAATTATCGTAAATTCGAATACTTTCTCAAGTGTTTTATATTGTGATTTCTTTTTCATTTATGTGACACATGAATATATAGTATTAGTTTTAAGGCCAACCAAGCTGATTCCGTGCCCTTCACGGTTCTAGTGATAGGGGTGTGGATCGCAGGTATTTCAAGTTATTACACTGACCTGGAAAGCGGCCAGGAACTTAATCAGTGCGATGGGAGAGAAGCTGACCGCAGTTTGGCACGCCGTTGAGTTCAGTGTTTAGTAAAGGTTTCGTGCGGATGCCTGGACGCAGCAGACGGTATGCATACTGGCAGGTAGAGGGACTGCCTAAAGCCGGGATTTGAACTCAGATCTTCCGCAACATATATTAGCCAGTTATTTGACGACGTCAGTATCAACTCTACTTAATGGTGATTCTTCAGTTGCATGAATTCCACATGTTTAGTCCCAAGTAGACTGAAAACTGTCTATATGCAGTTATGGTTTCTTCAACAACAGATCTTTGTGTATGGTGTAGCATAAGCTGAGTTTCCTTCGGATCACTGGTGACGATCCACCAGACTACAGAGATTCACAACCCATTAAATATTTGTGTTCATCTCCTTTAAAGCTCTTCTTAATATGAATGATTGCGTGATATAACGAAAATTTTGGCTACCACGGAATGAAGTCTGGCAAAACTGCCCACAGGAAAATAGCTCAGACAAAGACAGTCCGAGAACTTCATATTGTCACGTGTTTCACAGTGACTAAGACGCGGGTTTGGATTGATGAATCGGTTTATTAGATCTTCACTAGTGGTGACTAAAATTAGTTCTTACCCTCTCCAGATTACTGTAACTGTAGCACATGTAACGTCACACACTAAGTCTTCTAATTCTTCTTCTGGCCACCATACTGTTCACTTGGAACTTCGGAACTCAAGTGAAGTCAGTTCCCATTACCCTTTTCTTCATATCCTCTCGGCACGGACCACGCACAGAATACACAGTTCTATTGTTGCGTGGCGCAGACCACATAGAAAATAAGTAAGTCCATTGGCGCGCTGACTGAAGTCTAGCAACGAGCTATAAACATTCATACTGTGACGTGTTGAGCCATGGATCACCCCTACCTCCCCAGCGGTACGTGGCGGTAACGTAACGCTCGCGTTCTTACGATAATAGGCGAGTTCCCGCCCCACCACACCCCTCCGATGTGACGTCACCGAGGGATATCGCGGTCGCTAGGCAACACGAGTCAACAGCGGCGACGTTACGATAGTAACAGCGGTTACCTCCGCTAGCGTTACATAGCAACACAGCGCCAGGCAACAAGAGTGCCTATTACGTGGCCGTTTTCCCGTATTGTCCGATCGAGGCTACATGAGGCGCAGCGAAGGCTATTCACAGTTCAGAGTTGTACTAGAGTTGTACGGCAACAGTTATACCGTGGATATCGCCGAGTCGAGACGTAGAGTCAGCCAGTCAGTTGTGTTCTGGCATTTGGAGTGTAATATTTGTGATACTGCAGAGAGCAGAAATCGTCAGATTGTAATATTGAGTGATTGTGAGAGCGGATGTGAAACAAAGTTCGCTATATAAAATACATCGTGAACTTATTTGTCGCGATATACCCCGCGATACGCGACAATACTATTGTTGGTGACCTTAAGCGAGAATGCGTTTATCGCGCCCTTACCTAGCTACACACTTTACAATATTTAATCTATTATGCTTCCCCATTACATAGTTGAAAGCTCGTCATTGAATATGTTACCCACCCAAGAACTTGTCCATGTGGGAGTAATCGCCTAATTAGGCCCTTCCTCCGCCCACTTTCTTCGATTTCCTCTTCCTATATAGGGCTCATGACATGTACTGTCTTCGCTCGCTTGGAAAGCGGGATCGTAGGTTCGAATCCCACTCAGGGCATGGATGTTTAGTTTGTGTATGTGCGTTTTTCTGTGTTTGTGTACAGGTAGAGGCCTTGCGATGAGCTGATCACCTGCCCAAGGAGTCCTACCGAATGTGTAAGATCGAGTAAAACCGAAGTGAACAGAGAAGTTCATGGAGGTAGGCCTGGGCCCACTGGGGCTGTAGTGCCAAGGAAAAAAAAATATAGAGCTCATTACTTGTTATGTTCAACCTCATTCCTCCCTTTGCCTCCTTAGCTTACTTCAGCCCTAAAAAAGCTGCGTTTATATGTTGGCTCAGGCTTTATTGACAGGTTAGCTCGCTCAACACACGAGCTGTTATAGTTGTACTGATGTTAGCAGCAGTTCCCGTATGGGGGCCGGATAGAATAATTCCACCGTAGCCCTGCGAGTTGTGGAAGACGAAAGTGGAATCCTGAGCCTGGGGTATAACTGGGCCACCCTGTCACTAGGGGCATAAATACTGGGACCTGATCCTCAAGACTGGAAGTTGGACGCAATGCTGACGACCTTGCTCTGTAAACAGATTATTGTTACGAAATCCAAAGAAGTGAAAACCTGATCAAATCTGACTGAAGCTTTTAAGGAAGTCTGCTTCTCAAAAGGGCTGTTTCGCCAATGACGATGACTAGCAACAGTACGAGTAACCAGAAATCATTGTATGACTTCCAGTTTATAGTAAAATTCGAATTACCTCTGAGTAAATCAGAACTCATAATGCAACATCAAATCAGTTATACTCAGATATCTAAGGCTATAGAGAAACTAGATTAACAAAACCAGACCTTTTTAAATAAACGCGAAGGACGGTAAAATTATTCACATCTCATGGAGGGAGTTTTCTCCATGAATGAAATATAATTCACTCATCGTCCACAAGACACTTTGCTTCCAATGAAGCAAGGATGATTAAAATCGACCTCATTTTGCGGGGTACATATCCCCCCCCCGGTTCTTGGCATATAAATGTTGCACAGGATATTATGAATTTTAAATCACAATAGCACATCTTGTTAAGTTACATGATTTCAACACATGTTCACCAAACAATATTTTAGCTTCGTTTTAAAAATATTTAAAACATTCCTTCATCTGCACATATCATTGTTTAGTGATAATGACAGACAGAGGGACAGTTAATCATTAATATGTAAGTGTTTTTTAAGAAGCTATTCTAGGCCAAGTCACTGGGTAATAATTTTGAAAAATTGAGGAACTTCTGAAACAAATGAGTAGCAAACGATAACATTGGAATTTACCTAAAGAGCGCAGAGAAATATGTTAATTGAATTCAACTGACTAAGGATACGGACTAATTGCTGTCACTTTTTAACACGATAATGAACCTTAAGGTTCCACAGGAGGCGGGCTACTGTCTTCTTGCCTAGTTGAATGACTATTAGCTTCCCCAGTAAGAATTACTCCGGGAGTTCGCTAGCATATATTGATTTCTTTGTACATTTACAGCTCGACGTTTTAACATAATTAAAAAATCACTGTCACTCTCTTTAATTATTCCTTGTCAACAGGACAAAATTTACAGCAGATGCATGTGCAAAGTTCAAAGTTTATTTATTTTCGGTTACCCTGATGCATCTATAAAAGGGCAGAAAAGCAGTGCGCTACTTCGCAAGAATACATTTTTACATATATATTTCCATCATAAATTCAACCTATTACGAAGTCACCCTTCTTCCTCACTACGTGTTTCGGCCGTATACGGCCATAATCAGATGTTAGCTTGCCAAAGTTGTTGCAGTGTATGTCAAAGTTATATATTGCGCGGGAACGCGATACTTCCTAATTAAAATGAATTAAGCTTGGAATTAAAATTAATTAACGTCTTAATATTTGTCCATTGTGGTCGTCATCCATTCATTTAAAAGGTATTTGCTTGAGAGTATAGACCGCCTCTGTGGTATAGTGGCCAGAGTTCCTGGCTACAAATCCAGAGGCCCCGGGTTCGATTCCCGGCAGTACCCGGTTTTCTGAGAAGTACTGGGTCTGTAACGGGGTCCACTCAGCCTCGTGAGGATAATTGAGGATCTATAGTGATGCTCACCACATGACACCATCTATCCGCAAAAGTTGGCACTAACTTGGCCGACAAGCGGCGGTAGCTCGGTCGATATAGTTTGCTTGCAGACTACAGGCCACGGATTTTTTTTTTTTTGCTTGAGACTATTTCTCGTTGTTGGATTTAGTCGCGCTGCATTCCAAATGCGGTGTGGGTATTATCTGTAATGTTTAAATAATTTGTTGTGCTATATAATTTTGTTGTTAGTTTTATAAGTTTTGAAACTTATTTATAGTTGTACTTACGCGTATCATTTGTGCGGTTCGTAAGGATGTTTATGGATGTAGTGAGGTAGAAGAGCGAGTAGATAATAAGTTGCATTTAAGACCGAAATATGTGTGTACGAAAGATACTGATACGTATTCACTCTTGCTTGGAGCCCCGACAAGTTTTTGGGAAGGAAGAGAATATTGATTCTAAAGGATTCTGTTGGTGGCGTATAGCATTCGGAATTACTGGGTTTTTGGACTTTCTTCTTCATCCGGTATTCTAACAAAACTAGAGAACACAGCATTTCGGAAACTGGATCTGTTTCCATCATCATATGGGGGGGAAGACATTTACTCTGATGGGTCCCTTAGAAAGAGTTAACCTCAAACACTGTCCAAGAACCCAGTAATTCCGAAAAGAATGATGTGTTGTAAACGCCTGCCAGTAATCGTTTCGGCAACTTCTCCAATTGATCTGTTCTGCGGAATGCCTAAACAAGTGGCAGTAGGCGTTTCTCGTTATGAATACAAGAATGAATTGTGCATATTTCTGTGAAAACACTTTTGTTGTTTGAAAAGAAAGAAAGAAAAATTTTACATTTACAGTTTTTATAAATGTGGAGCACACAATCTGGGTGGTGGAGGAAGCACGGCGGGATATTCTAGGAAAGTTATATAGTAAAATATTTGTTTATTATTCATAAAATGCCACAGATTGATTCTTCAATTTCATGTACTAGCAACATTTGTTTACATTTTGTTAACTGAAAAGACACAAAATATGTGATTTAAAAATATAAAATGATTTTTTCTTTACACACACACACACACACAGGTACACGATTAAGAATTGGTGCGCGATGAAATCTTTGCTGAGCTGAGGCGAAACTATTAGACGGCTTGGAAACCACGGTGTTAGTACAAGATATATTAGATCTGCCATTGTTCCTTGGGAGTTTGTACGGGTAAACATTAGCCTACCGTGAACAACCGATAAATACTCTAACGAACTTTATCATAATATTCCTATACCTTTCCTCGACTTCTCACGGTTTCTATCTTCAATTTATTCTCCTTCCCCCTTTCGCCCACTGGCAACAAAACATTTTTCCTTCTCAGAAATAATAAAACGAATATTTTGAATGAATATTGACTCAACAGGCAGATGTTATTTAGAGGTTAATGTGTCCGTGTACTTCGACGAGAAGACTTGGCATTTTTCTGGAAACACTAAGAGCGTCAGGCAGGGAAGCCGAGTTCTTACGGATTGCACGCACAGTGCTCACTCTTTTGTTTTCTTGTTACACTTATAGACCATATTAACCCAACAGGAAGGATCTACGTCTCACCCATTGGTCGGCTGACGTATTCCGCTTTTCCGTAATAGTACATACCTTCAGTATTTTCTTGCATATCAGCCTTCGTATGTCCTTTCTGTATCGCCATTTTCCACATCCTTCTCATCCGTGTCTTAATGCGTTCTGTGCTCCCGTCTTTTCATTGTAGATAAATTAGCAAGCAACTCAGCAGTTAAAATGCAGCCAATTTCAAGAGGCCGTATTAATTTGCTGTTCTTAACGAACATTTTATATGAAGAAAGCAGTCTTCTGGGATTTGGCACCTTGTATATGTGGTGTTAACCGACGGTTCGGAGGAACGTATCGCCTCCATCTTCATGGTAGAAGGAAAAATATAAGAAATCCGCAAGCGAAGAGACCGTGAGAACCGGTGAAAGCAGACACCAGTCTTCTTTCTTCATAGTCACCGCCGTGAAAGCCTCAAATCTACCATTTTATGTTTGTTTCCCAACGATCATCATACATATCTTTTTCCACTAATTTGTTACATCCGTGTCACTCTAATGTTGCTTTCTATATTTCATATGAGTGATGAAAAAGAATTGGTTATTGTCGTTTTGGGGGAAGGTTCGCTGATTACAATTTTCACAAAGTTATATTTCCATGCAGTACTATAAATAGTTAATTCATCGCGAAGTAAATTACGCTGAATTCAGTTTCATGCATCAGTCAAGAATTTAACGAAGGACTAAGTAACTCTATGGAGGAAAATCCTCTCTGAGGAACTAAAAAGTTCCCTGTTATTCGAAAAATCCCTCATTGAAATTTTATTAATAACATTTTCAAACTTTGTAGTACCTAAACTTATAACCTTGTAATGTGCGAAGAATAGCAACTGACTAATAGTGATGGGTCCAGAAGTGACTTAATACAGATCTGACATATTACTGACATATTATTTATAATGTCACGTATATTAGTGACTGTAGACGAGGTTTAGATGAGTGAGTAGATTTATTGATGATTTACAATGAGTAACTATAAATAACTATAACATTACCGCTGATTTCCAAATTACTCCACGCTCTCTTCTCAGTCTGCTTTCACTAGTCGTTGCTTGATAACTGCTGTCAACAATGGCTATTCTTCTGCAAAGTTTTCACTAGACGTTCCATTGAAACTTATGTTAACAATGCAGATTCTCTAGCTTCTGCGCTCACATCGGTACTGTCCGGCGAATATCCCGCAACTGAACTGAAGCGCCAGCTGTTTTAAAAGTAACTCCACGGTAAGGACCACGCAGGGAACATGGCCCCTTTATTGTTGTAGATGCGTATTTACCGCTCCATTGCCTAGAAACTGTCGCCCGCGGATTACATAGTAAACGCCATTGGTCTGTTATCGCGTGCGTATATGTTGCGAGCGTTACCTAGCAACTGCCGCTGTTCACAGAATCACTGCTTAAGAACGGGTCTGTACGCCACAGTACTGTAATAAACTACCCCAAATAAATTCTAAGATTTGGAAACAAATGCTTCGGGATTTTACAGAACTTAGATATAGATGAAGTAAATTTATTATCCCATAAGAAAATTATTTCAACCTCCACTTAGTCATATTTCACAGCTGTGGAAGTGTGCTAATAGGATCGTTATATACCAGGATCTGTTCACCTAAGAAACATTTCAACACACAAATTTATAGAATTAATTATTATAAATGTGAAGGAAATTATGTACTCATTTGTAACAAGTGACAGACAGACGTACAAATAAAAAGGCAACCAGAAAGAACTACATCCTTCACAACTCGACGAGCTAAGTTTCAGTTTTAATGCTAAAAATATTGAAACCACGCAAGCTTTTTAATTATTTTAATGTAAGCGCTTATTTTTTCGCCATTACTATTGTTAAAACAAAGAAAAAAGTGATGTAACAAATTCTGTCTCCACAAATAAAGTATCAATCACAAAATTCTTGCAATCACTGAAGATGTGTCAAGATAGTTTATTTAACTACCCGGTGTTCGCAACCTGACATCGCCTTGCCATCTGGCGACAAGGGTAGGAAGAGTCCATATCGATTTCCGATAGCGACGCGCGCGCTGGTTGTGTGGGCCATGGGGTCATTCATGACTTTCAAGTATCGCTTCAGCCACACGCATATGCGTGAAGTAATCGATACGCGGGCTTTTTATCATTGTGATAACCATGGATCCTGCCGACTGCATAGCCACTTTGTGGCAGAACAAACTGTACCTAGTTTTACTCGTGTCAGATGACGCTGTTAAGAAAGCGTTCCCTGGCAAGAGAAACTCATCACAAAGTGTTCTAGTTAAAAATATTTAGGTAACTCCCTTTATTCTGTAGAGTGATAATTAAATATTGGTGAGTTATTTATATTCAGGAATACTGTCACAGTTCTGTTTCTTTCATATATTAAAACCTCTAAATTTCTATGGAAAACCTTGGCTGATAGAACAAATTTGTGTCCCGGTTGCATACAATACTCGTAATTCTTTTCTATCAACCAAGGTTTTCCATAGAAATTTAGTGGTTTTGCTGTTATTGTTACTGGTTATTGTTCTACATAAAAAGGTAAGGTAAAACAAGCTATCCCTTTAACAGGCCGTGAAGACCAGTAGGGTTGTTGGACGTCGAAGCTCCCGCGGTTTCTCTAGACAGTGGGCTCACAGATGGCGGTTATGTTGTCAACTTTACGCACCGGCCCCCCTTTACCCCCAGGAAGATTCCTGGTATTCATTTCTGTTAGAGGCTGAGTCGACCCCAGGGCCGTAGTTTGGCTGGAAGGGTTAGGTCCGTCGAAAAGAAGAATCCATCTCATCGGAACTCGAACCGGCGACCTTCCGGTTTGTAGCATAGTGCCTCGACCAACTACGCTACGAATTAATTTATCGCGAAAAGTGACTATCGCTTTCCTCCATTCCAAATCGATAATAACAGGCCTACATGAGTGTCTAAGTCATATTTCGTCTGTGAAAGAAATATTTCAGAATGAAATACTTGCTATTGTATCTAATATTTTGGCCTCCATGTTAATGAATAACTATTGCAGAACTTTCTTGCATGTACAAATCTGTCTCCACACCCAGACGGTAGTTCTAGGAAGGCGAGCAGTTCTAGTCGTAGTTAGCGTCTAAACGAGCTGAACACAGATTGGAAAAACTAGGAATTAAATTGATGACGGAACTATCCGAAGGGGTCTGCCTGAAGAACTGATTTATTGGAAAGGCGCGGTCGTAGCCATTGCCGAGGAACTCGACAAATCTCATAAGGACAGAAAATTTCTCGACCGAGATGCGAACAGAGCACCAACTCACAGCGAACACACTGCACCATTTTATTCTGTTCTTATGGTGTACTAAATTAGTGCTTAGACCGTTACAAGATTGAATCCTAGTACAGTCAAAATTCTATTCCTTGTATTCTTACAAGTAAATATATATTACCGATATTTTTTTTCAAATAAGTTATTACTGAAACACAAATTTTATTTACGTTAAGATTGCCAGACATAACCTCATACTTTTGCGACGATGCTGTGTTTGTATTTAGCGATAAACAGTATTTCGCTTTGATTTTATAGGTGTATATACAATAAATGTTATATTCCTAGTTTCAGTCTAAAACAAAGTATGTTACTCATGCAACCCCCTCATTTCGTTTTGCATTTTAATGCGGTTACGTTAAATAGTTCAGTATTTTTCGAAATTTTCTTACCAACTTACTTACTTATGGAGCTGAGCCCTTCTTGAGGAAAAGCCAAATCTGCAGCCACTCAAGAATTTTTCCCAGCATCTTATGGTACCCGAAGGTTCATTACCTTGTTCACAAGAGCCCTCAACTGGTCCCTATCCTGAGCTAGATAAATCCAATTCATACAATCCCATCCTATTTCTCTAAGATCCATTTTAATGTTGTCCACCCACCTACACCCTGGCCTTCCCAGTGGTCTCCTTCCTTCTGGCTTTCCCACCAATATCCTACATGCATTCCTCATCTCCACATTCGTGCTACATGCCGTGCCCACCTCATCTTCCTTGATTTGATCATTCTAATTATACTTATTATAATATTGTATACTTGGAGAAGAGTACAAGTTATGAAGCTCCTCATTATGCAGTTTTCTCCAAACTCCTGTCACTTCTTATCTCTTCGGTCCAAATATTCTCCTCAACACCCTGTTCTCAAATACCCTCAGTCTATTCTCCCTTAATGTCACAGACCAAGTTTCAAACCCATACAGAACCACAGGCAAAATTATAGTTTTGTATATTCTAATTTTTATGTGTGTGGACAGCAGACTAGAAGACAAAATGTTCTGGACTGAAGGGTAGCAAGCATTACCCGAGTTCAGTCTCCTCTTAATTTCCTCCTGAATCAGATTTTGATCTGTTATCGTTGTTCCCAAATATCTGAACTGTGCCACTTTCTCAAGACATCTGTTTCCTATGGTTATGTCATGATTTTGCCTGGCATGTTGGTGGCCAGACAGCAACATATACTTAGTTTTCTCTGTATTTACTTCTTGACCAACCTCCCAACTCGTGTCATTTAAAATGTATGTGTTTTTCTTTATGGTATCTATGTTATCACTCAGTAGATTAACATCATCAGCATAGACCAACAGCTGATGTGTCCCGTTTAACTTTTGCCCCACCTGGTTTTCCTGGACCTTCCTAATGGCATATTCTAAAGCAAAGTTGAAAAGGAGTGGCGATAAAGCATCTCCTTGTTTAGACCATTCTGGATAGGAAATTTATCAGACAAATATTTGCCTGTACGGACTTTACTATACGTTTCATTTAAACACATTTTAATCAGCTTAACCAGTTTCGTGCGTATCCCAGACTCTATCAGAATATTGTATAATACTTCCCTCCTAACTGAATCATAGGCTTTCTTGAAGTCTAAGAATAGCTGCTGTACTCTCTCATTGTGCTCCCAATTTCTCTCCAATATCTGACGAATGCAAGAGATCTGATCTGTAGTTGATCTGTTACGTCGAAACCTACACTGATGATCCCCAATAATTTCATCTATATATGGACTTAACCTTGAGAGAAGCGGCCTCCGTAGTCTAGGGGTAACGTTCGCACCTCATGACTCAAGGTACGCGGGTTCAAACCCGGCGGATGTCGTGGAATTTTTAAGGGCGGAAATATTCATGGAACAACTCCGGGAAGGACTTTAAGCCATGGGTCCCGTATCGTAGATTTACGGCAAGTAAAGAATCCTCATGTCTCTAGAAGACCTCTGAGCAAAAGTAGGCAATAATTTCCCGCCCAAGTAGTTTCCAATGCCTCTGGGAGATGGGGGAAATATCAGGTACCGACGGCCGACCTCGTTGGCTGAACGGGGCAGGCAGCACGCACCAGTACCGGTAGGGTATGGCAACAGTAGAAATTGAAGGGGGACACACAATGGACCAATAACTGGCCTAAGTGCATGGGGAAACACACCCCCTCTAATAATAATAATAACCTTGGGAGAAGAATATTGGATAAAATTTTAGAAGTTGATAGCAGTTATATACCCCGATAATTACTCTAGTCAGTTTTATCACCCTTCTTGTGAACTGGTACAATAATAGATTCCTTCCACTGATCAGGTAATTTTTCCTTATATATATAATTTATTATACTGCAATTGGGTTTTAGCCCGGTGGCAGTAGTACACAATAGGACACAACAGACAAGTAACACACATTACACTAAGTGACAACACGTTCAGACAAAACACAATACACAAAACAACAATAAGGACATCCTACCACAGTGAATACAAACCAAATACGATTAACAACTACAATTACAGAGAAATACAAACAACTGCAACAAATACAACAACAA
>NW_019731595.1:179413-202206 GCF_002891405.2 Cryptotermes secundus
AAAAGGAATTCCCTTATCCATATAACTACCCTTGAGTCCACTCCTGAGGCCGCAATTTTCGTAAGCAGACGATCATGACAAACTAAATCGAAGGCCTTCGAAAAATCTATTACAATTGTGTCTATCCTACTTCCGTTATCCAGTGAGTCTGCAATGTCTTGGTAGACCGTGATTACTTGACTTTCACATGAATATCCCGGCCTGAAGCCATGCTGACCCTCAAATAACCAATCATTTTCATCCCATATTTTCCTCAGGTACGATGCTATAAAGTGTTCCATTTGCCAAACAGAAGTAATTAGCCTGTGGATCTTAGAACGTAATATTTCGCCTCCTGCTTGAATAAGTTCTGCCGGAATTTGATCAATACCTGGCGATTTATACCTTTTAAATTTGCAATAGCACTTTCAACCTCAAAAGGGCTGGGATCAGGTATTAACGGCTCAGCTGTATGCATTTCTGTCTGCCTAACATCACTGACCCTATGTACATTCAGTAACAGAGAAGTAGTTCCTCCACCTATTCAAAAATGTTGTGGGGATCACCATTCTCATCCTTCACTAAGTTACTGCTAGGTTGGTAACCCCTCTTAAAATCATTTATTCCTCTACACAGGTCTCTAATGTTCTTGTTCTTGCTGTTCACTGCTAGCTCATAGATTTTTTCTTTCAGATACTCCCTCTTTTTGTTCCTGAAATGCCTGCTGGTTTCACGTCTTATATTGTTCAGATTATACCCATTTAACTCGCTTGGATCCTGTAACCAACGCAATTTGCCCTACTTTCTTTGACCTAATAATGTTGAGCATCCTTCATCGAACCATGGCTTATGCTTCTTCGGTTCATAATAATCTAGACGACCTAGACTCTCTTTGGCAGACATTTTTATATTCTCTCTAATAGTTTCCCAAGTTTTATTAACAACCACCTCAGTGTCCACGATTTCCAAAGCTGTGAACCTATTTGAGATTTCGACAGGATACTGCTCTTTACCCTCTACCTCATTTAATTTCATGAGATTGAACCTCTCCATATGAACTCTGTGTTTTTGTTTGTTTGCTCACTGCCAGTCTCTCCCTAACCTTTGCGACCACCAGGTAGTGGTCAGTATCACAATCTGCTGCCCTGAATGATCGGACATCAAGTATACTTGAGTGCCGTCTCCTATCTATCAAAATACGGTCTATTTGATTGTGTATCTTCCCATCAGGAGATGTCCAAGTAAATTTATGGATATTTCGATGTGGGAACATTGTACTTTTGACAGTAAGATTTTTTGATGTGGCAAAGCTTACTACTCTAACTATATATTTATTTTTCTTGGCACTACAGCCCCAGTGGGCCTAGGCCTACCTCCATGAACTTCTCCGTTCACTTCGGTTTTTCTCGATCTTACACATTCGGTAGGACTACTTGGGCGGGTGATCAGCTCGTCGCAAGGCCTCTACCTGTACATAAACACAGAAAAACTCCACACACACACAAACTAAACATCCATGCCCTGAGTGGGATTCGAACCCACGATCCCGGTTTCCAAGCGAGCGAAAACAGTACATGCCTTAGACCGCTCGGCTACCGTGACCGGCACTCTAACTAAATTATCATTACTAATTTCATGCAAACTCTCATTCCCAGTCGTTGGTTTCAAAATGTCTTCCTCCTTACTTTGGCATTGAAATCTCCTAACAAAATTTTCATAGGTTACTTCGGGAATTTATCAAATACATGTTCTAGTTCTTCATAGAATCTCCTTTATGTCATCAATTTTATCTTCTGTTGGGGCGTGAACATTCATAACAATGATATCACACCAGCGACCTTTTAGTATTATACATTATATCCTATCACTAACGAACTCTACCCTCTTAACTGCTGATACGATTCTCTTATGTACGAAAAAACCTGTACCTTATTCATGATTTTCATTCCCCTTCCATAGAAAAATGTATAGTCTCCTGCTGGTGCGATGCCACCTCCATCCCATCTGACCTCCTGTACTCCCGCTAAATCTAACTTATATTTTAAGATTTCATCTGCCACTGCCCTGAGCGAACCTGCCCTATACAAACTTCGAACATTCCTAGCCCAAATCTCATATCCATTTTCATTGGCTTAGGTCGTTTATCCAAGGAATCCGTCCAGGTCCGAGGCTTTGTGTTCATTTTCGTAACATAATTATTTTTTTTTACGGAGAGGAGTTGTTAGCTCCAGGCCCAACTCTCAAGCTGGAGGACCACCCCTTGTCGGCTGTCCGCGACTTATTCAATATATTCGCAGCTTTCCAAAACTTGTGGGCGTCTCCTCCATCCGCAACCTGAGGACGCTCCATGCCGTGGTGACGAGGGACCCACCTAACATCAGTTCTCTTACCAAACAAAACTTAATTACTCTACACTAAGTGGCAATAATATCGGTCCCCTCTAATAGTTTCGTACGAGCGTCATATTATTTCCAACTTAGGAAATTAGGAATTGCGATATTGGGGTGACCTCTATTGGCACGATGTGCATGCTAAGTTTCTTTCAGATCGATAACTTGATTCAAAGATAAAATGGAAGTTCAGGGATAAATACACGCACACACGTACGCTTACACATAGAGATCATGGTAACCACATAAGGTTACATAAACATTCAAAATGCAGTTGCTCATTGGTGGCACGATTCATACAAATTTATGAAGAACTGCTTTTGGTGGAAAAGTAGGAGAACGAAGATAAGGCGCCAGTTGGAGGTTTAGGCTCCTTCAGAAATAAAAGTACCCGCAGCGCCTCCTGGGTAATATAGCCGTAATCTTGAGGTTAATCGCCCGTATATTTAATGCCAATAGCTGGCTAGTTAATTTAGTCATTAACGAACCAGTGATTAATTAATTAGTTAATAAGTATTATATCAAAAGTCACAAGGTGTTAAAGAGTAATCCAGCTGAAGATTATTTTAGGTAAACGCTTGGCCTTTTTAGTGAATATATGAGAGAGATCCTAAAATAAGCTCTCATATCCTTTCATGAGAAAACTTTTAATCTCACTGTTACGACATTTTTTCTTCCTTTGGTGCTACGGCCCCAATTTGGGCCTTGGCCTACCCCCCATGAAACTCTTCGTTTCACTTCAATTTACTAGATCTTAGACATTCGGTAGGACTCCTTGTGAGGGTAGTCAGCTCGTCGCAAGGCCTCTCTACCTGTACACAAACACAGAAAACGCACACAAACAAACACTAAATATCCATGTCCTGAGTAGGATTCGAACCCACGATTCCGAGTGAAGACAGTGCATGCCTTAGACTGCTCGGCTACCGTGACCGGCCTGTTACGACATTACATGAAAATAATGCATGAACTATTTTTATCATAATCTCCTTGCATATTAAGGCACCTGCTCCACTGTGAAAGGAGATATCAATTTACTTGCCGAAAAAGTGTGAGGTTTACACCGAGCCCCAACGATGTGCTTCTCATTCATCATCAGTTTCTGTGTCGAAATGCCTTCCAGAAATGTTCTGCTCTGAAGACCCAAACAAATAAGACTCTGAAGGGGCTGATTTGGGCTGTAGGATGGGTGCTTCGACATCGCCCACCAACTTTATTGCAAGCCATCACGTGACAGTTCCGTGCATCTTCACTACAGGAGTTCATTGTAGAAAATCAGACTTCTCTCTTTGACATCACATTCTCGCCATTCACGGACACAAACGCTCGATTAATTTCAGTTGTTTTAGTCCATTTTGCATTAAACACCGAATTACTGATCGGGCTTCCACATCGGATCATGTGTTGAGCGGCATCACCATTTTGGTTGATTTGCGAGATGTAAACAATGGCCTCAGTCAGGGGCATATTCATTATTGTTATGGAATTTAAGGTTCTCACAGGGGAGGTTATGAAGAGCTGTATATTCTTGGATATTACGCCGTGTAGTCCGTTAAAATCGACTGACGTTTCGGAGGATCATGTCTCTACTCGCTACACGCCGCTTTCTTACTTGGCTTGTTCTTCGGTCCTGAAGGAAGAGGCGAAATGTTGCGATGAAAGTCTATTGATTTTCAAACGAATACACGATGTTATACCCCAGAATGTAGAACTCTAGACGTTCACTGCTACTGGATAAGAAGCCTGAAAGCTAATACGTGTGCTTCCTTACTTTTCGGAACTCGGCCCTACGTTTGTCAGGCAGGGATAGTCAGATTCGCTACCCAGATTCGCGCCAAGTACTGTCGAATTGGATGTAGGAAAGTCAATCACTGCAACATTATACTGTATGGCCCCGCTTGGATATCGACTGGAGTTCGCTAAACTTACGATGTAAGATTCAATATCGACTGGACGACATTCCTTCTTTAAGAAACCGATGAGAATGCTCGTGTACTCGATACATGGAACAGGCAGAGGGTAGTTGTAGACAAGAGTGTGACATGTACCACAACCTTATAGTTGTTCCCGTGGAAGTAGTTGGCACGAGTTCACGTAATTCATTTTTTGTCTCTTTTCTTCAGTGTCGGTCGGGCCATTTATCTTTCCTCCAATCAAAACGGAAGAGACACTTTGTTACTTTGTTGACGAGGATGTCGTTCCTAACAAGAGCTTTATTCATCTGCCATAGATAAGGATCAAGTAATTTCTCATATCTCAAGGTTTCTTGTAATTCGAATACCTGGTGCTCTCTGCTTCAAAGAGAAATGAACATCAGATTACACTACGGTGATTGGGGACTCATCTTACTCAGCTCTATGAGCAAAGAGGTTTGCTTCGTTTTCCTATAATTCTTCCGCTTCCATCTTCGAAAGATCCATTTCCAAAAGCTGCCCCATATGCAAGTTTATTGAACTGATTCTTACTTCAATATTTCATGTCACTTAATCTTATAACTTCTATCACATTCATATGTAATTCTATACTGATTGGTGTTTGGGTTACTGGAGTTGCTGTGCAGACTTTGAGATTAAATAACGAGGAGTGCCGTTAGAAGATAACCTCCACAAACTAGTAGACGTATTGAAAATCATCTCACATGAGAGTAACTTTTTGTGTATTCTATGTATTTAGTATTCCTGGTGTAACATCATGTGTCAGTGAAGATTTACGTATAATGTTCTAAAATAATAATTTCTCTTCTGGGAGGTTTCGTCCAAATTTTTCTTTTCTGAACAGCGCATTTACTGCTTGTAAGCCATAGTATTGTCTTGCTTGTAATTTATTCATCGCAATAGAATCATTGCATCCTGCTTACTTAAAAGTATTTATATTTTCCGTAATTTTATCATGTACAACTACTCTGAAGATTCTGTACACGTTAACGAATCAGTTTAAGTTTGTGATGGTTCTTTTATTCTTTTCTTATCTTAGATCTCGGGGATCTCGACCTATAATCGTAACCTCCAGTCACGCGTTTCAGTTACTGTGTACATCTATTGTAACATTTATTACATAATTTACAGCAAGGTTATATTTCGAATATGATTTCTTTAAATGTGACTTTCTTCATTTACACTTTCAGTCAAATAAACTTTGATATAATTGTGATTCTCTGTCTTTTCTTTCAAAGATTACTTTGAATCCACATAATTATAGACAGTGACATTAAGCAATATATGACCTATCCATCTGCCTTCTAAAAGAAGTTATTGAAGGAAAGATAAAGGGGCGGATAGAAGTGACCAGAACACGAGGAAGAAGACGTAAGAAGATGCTGGATGACCTTGGGGACAGAAGAGGATATTTTCATTTGAAGGAGAAAGCTCAAGATCGCATCAAGTGGAGAGGAACTGTTTTGGAAGAGACTGTGGACCTGTCGTCTTGACAGATTACAGATGAATGAATGACCTATCCAACAGTGATGTCTGGATATATTTTGATATTTAAAACAAAACATGTCTGTAGCGTAGAATTTGTTTGACACCAATGTTCATTTATTGCAAATGTAATTCTGTCGTTGATGATATAAACCAATTGTTGCAAAGCTAGTGACATTACGGGTTTTAAACTGCATAGTGAGAAATAATCCTTATTTTATTTCGCGGCGTATCTGTCACATCGTAGCGTGTTTCAAGGAGGCCAACATTTTAAATTTTTTATATCATAGTGAGTTTCATTATCATGACCGAGTCGTTTTGAAGATAAATGTAAAGTTTTCTTTTGATTAATTAATCACCATAACATGAATATATGTTGGGGGTGAAGGTATAATTTCACACGTTTTCTAAACTCGACGCTTATTGAAGGAAAGTGTTCGTCCTCATGTTTTGTTATTTTTCTCCTTATATAAAGAGCCACCGGTGATCACTGGATAGCAAGCGTAGCCAGGATGAGAAAACCTCTGCCCCTAACGGAAATCGAACACACACTCATTTGTAGTCACTATACTGTCTAGAACATGCATGTCCAACTTCAAACAGGTTGTGATCGACTTTTTAGTGTCAAAACTGCCAGTGATCTGCAACCCCCTCCTATTGTCGTACTACGCTTTAAGCAAAAATATTGGTAAAAGTAACACGACTCATGATGTTTGCTGTAAAAGCAACTAGTAACCGGGCTGTCTCTGATGTATGTAGATTCATCCAGTTGGAGGGAGATAGCAACACAATTGGAAACATCTTTCAACAACTGTTCAGTTATGTTTCCACACATCATTTATATTCGCCTCACAGTGGTGTTTCTTGATAATTGAAGATCTTGAATAGTAGCTATGATCTCTTTCTTATTTTATAGTACAAGTGAATTTACATTGTTTTCACGTATAATTTCCTTATAGGCCTATGAGATCGACCAATAATCGTCCTTCGTTCGAATGGTTAATCGCGATCGACGCGTTGGACATGCCTGGTCTAGAATATCCAGGTTCATCAATCATTTTTTATAAATTTAGTAAGGTTCAGTTCTTGTTCCATATAAATAATAATTTATATTTAAGAAGTACTGGTAACCACGAAAAATAAATTCGGTGTACATAAGAGCGTAAAATGTGAAAGCCTGACAATAAAGCCCAGTGCGAACATTAGTCTTTTTTGGTTAGGTATAACTCCTGTCTTTTTAACTTGAGTGAGTGAATAGTATCACGCTGCGACCGCTTCAATTCTAGGCCAAGAATCAAACGCCACTTCTACAGTCATTTAGCTTTAACCTAGTATTGTGATCCCACCGGCTCTCGAATTTTTAGTGTGGGCCCTCATTACTTCACATCATCGAAATCTGCTTTGTGCTAGGATTTCAGAGTTGAAGCATACGATCGGACAAACATACGTTTTATTATGTATTTTGTGCAAAGAATTAGTAAATAATGTACGTTAATTCTGTATAGTTATGACCATTTAAAACTTTAGTTCATATCTTGAAGGAAACATCAAAGGAGCACTTTCCCACACAAATCAACCGACATTTCGGAGGAACATATAGCGTCCATCTCCAGGCTCGAATAATAAGCCGAGTTCCGATTGTCACGTGCTTCAGGTTGGTATCTTGTTCGAATTATTCTCCGACCGTGAAGATGGAGGCGATATGTTCCTCCGAAAAGTCGATTGACTTCTAACGAACCACAAGACGTTATATCGCAGAAGGCAGTGCTCTTCATTTGGAAGTATTTGTCAGATATGTTGCAGTTTAGTCTTAGAATTTTAAAAAAAATTCACTCCTGTTACCATGGTTACTGTGCATTTTAGATCGGCGACCAGATCCTGGAGGTGAACGGGCAGTCGTTCCTGGACGTGACCCACGACGAGGCTGTGAACCAGCTCAAGTTCCACAAGCGGATGACTGTTACAGTTCGCGACGTGGGCAAGGTCCCTCACTCCTGCACAGCGTACGATGACCTGCAACCCTGGGAATCGCATAGCCCGGGGTATGTTCAACCGGAACTCTGTGGGTGTATTCATATGCCAGACCTCTGTGGGTACGTTCACAAAGCCACAACTTTCTGGTTGCCACAGTAAAATTCCCAAAACCTGTAACAAGTTTTTGGATACATTCATAAATCGCTTTACCCAGATATTTCTTGACAGACAACGGGAAGTAAGTGAAAACATTCATAAATGTGTATGTTCATAATCTCATCCGTATGGCAACTGCAGTTTTCCTGTTCAGTTCATAAACATTTCTAGTAGTCCCCTGCACAAAGTCCAGCCCCTCTAATGACTTTATGAGGTCTGTTGATAAATATCCTTTTCTATAGATCATCGTTTATTGCCCTCCTTCACAATCTGCAGTCTCCTGTGATTTAGACACGATAAGTGTAAAAATATTCTGATTTCTTTGTACTGTTGCACTTGGAATGAGATATAAAGATCTAAAACATTACATTTTATACCCATCTGCAACAGAAGGACTGAAATATGAACTTTCAGAACTAACATTCTTAGCCCTATTCCGGATAATACTGGAGGAGGCAGATAAGTATCAGGGCAAACCCGTGTTGTGAATTTACTTTTTACTGAGGGAGTTTCCAGTTTTCAAAGTTATTTATGAATATATGTAGCAGTTTATGTAATTTCTTATCACTTTCCAGTGACCATGGTGGCCGACAGTGTTCACTTCTCCGTAATACCAAACCAATAATGATAAACATATCTACCTTCCAGACTGTTAGTTC
The DNA here is from genome assembly GCF_002891405.2 of Cryptotermes secundus. Lineage (NCBI taxonomy): Eukaryota > Metazoa > Arthropoda > Insecta > Blattodea > Kalotermitidae > Cryptotermes > Cryptotermes secundus. The sequence goes on from NW_019731595.1 coordinate 187,991, forward strand.
AGTTGGCTTTCCTATGGCAGCGATAAAAGTCGATATTAAAAAAAATCGGTTGCGTGTGTTATTGGCATGTTTCAAATTGATGTAATCTGAACCAAGCAAAAAAACGCATTTAATAAGGGTTAGGCTTATTGGAAACAGTGTTTTGGACTATGAGGAAAGAAGAAAAATTTATATAGGACTGACGAATCTTTCTGCTGAGCCGAGGCGTACTATTTTATTTACGACATGCGCAACAGTTTGTACAGCTATTACTCTGTCGAATACAGTCCTCCGAGATGGCAAATATAAATTATTACTAGCCCGCGCACCGTCGTCGTTTACTGTGACCTCGTCCAATCCCCAGTTTCTTACATCTTCACAACTGGAGCAGCTCTTAAACAGACTCGATCTCGATTGAAGTCGACGCAAGTGTAGCCCAAGACGTTCAGGGAGATCTTCATTTTCACTATATTTGTATGGCCACCTCTTCTCTATCACGGGATAATGACAGTCTACTTTGAACCAACCGATAACAGAATGCAAACTCGCAGAAGAACTGTCTGTTAGTAGGCTTTCCTAGCAGACCCTAAAATAAAGTGTTCCTTCAAATATCGGCAGTTGCTCAGCTGGTTAAGAAATTCCCACATTCTATTGGACCCAAAGGGTAATTACAATCAAGAAGAATAAAAGAGTTACGCACATAACAAAAGTAAGAAATTTCTACCAAAATCTGGTCGAAAACCCCGAAGAATCCATGTGGAAGAGTTACGCACAGATGAGAGAATAACATTAAAATGGATCTTAAAGAAACAGAATATGAGAGTGTGGACTAGATCCGTATGATTCAGAACGAGGGCCTGGAACCGACATTGAACCTTCAGACATGTAAAAGGGCCGCCTTCTTCCCCAGCTTATATCACCTCAAGGGAGATTCTGCTCCTTTAAGTTACTTACGAATTGCTGAGTTAATTGACACGGACTGTAATTGTAAACGTTGCCAAATTTTAAATATAAAAACGACGAACCGTAATTTAGGCTAAGGTTAATTCGTAAAACAAAGTACCTTCGTCAGCTTCATTCAGTCTTCTTCAGTGGCCTATTCACGACGCTGTTGCAGTAACGAAACTGCATACACCGTCGAAGCTCTGTTCTCTACCACAGCAAGGAATTTAATACATCTCAACTGAGGAACTGTAAGCACATTTGCAATTTATTTAACGAGATGGCAGGAGCGTCACTTTATAGAATGATGGTAATGAAGTAAAGAGGTTGTAGAAGGAAACGGTCATGATCTAATTAAAAATACCATCGCGGCAATTTTCATGGAGAGAATGGGGAAATCAGAGAATAACCTGTGTCAGGATAGTTGGTGTCCTGGCGAGATCAGAACACAGCTTCTCCCAAATAAGAGCAACAAACGTTACCGCTTGAGCCATCCTGCCCGGTGTGAGCAGCTACTTTATGGTACAGTAGTCTCATAATATGTATTTTAGAAAGGATATACATATGTATAGACAACTAATGAGTTGACCCATATATTTTAGTTCTGACATAAATTAATGCAAGATTTAAATATAATTCATGCGTATGTACGTTTGCAATTGAGATTTTAGCAGGTACTTGCTAGTATTCCGTATTTATATTGTAAGGTTGTAAAGACTGGACTTTGGCCTGGTAAAGTTCTGGAATTAACATGTATACTGTGTAGCCGCGGCACGCGGAAGCCTCGGTCACCTGCGCTACAGATGGTCGAAGAGAAGGCGAGGGTCGTATTGAAGAAGAGCGAGTTTACCACTCTGGCCTACTACCAGGAAGAATACGCAGCTAGACAAATGACAATAGAGGCCTTCGTGGCGGTGCTGCTGGAACTGCTCAACACGCCCGAGAAGGTAACCGACGTTTCGTTAGGTAGGATCATTACCCTTTACAGCGTGTGTTGGAAACATCGATAGACAGATTTGTTTCAAAACCGAATGTGATGGATTTAATTTTAGTAATGCACGGTTATACTCGTTTGCATTGGAATCAGACAAATGTTGTAGGAGGTCGCATGCAGTTAAAGACATATTCATATTCTTGCCTTGGCAATATAGATTGTTCATTGGAACTCAAAATCTGATCTTACAAAAATGGTAATTTTACAAATACGATAATTACTTACAACTAAAACAAAATTAAATTATTTATAATTTCGAAGAAGTTACAGCTGAATCCTTGTCTTTGTTTTAGGCAACATTATTATACCAATGTATCAAAGAACACAATTTACTTCACTGTTTTCAATATGTTAAATTCGCCGAATTTTATAAAATTGAGAACTTCTAGAAATTAAAAAGGAGGTAGAGGTGCTTCAGTCTTGTACTCTTGGAAGTCTTCGTTGTTTCTGTTGCTCTTTATTCTCTCTTCCTTCGTTTTTAGTCCCTCCTCCTTTCATTCTTTAATTTTTTCCATTGCCCCTTTATTCCTTCATTTCTTACTATATTCTCCTCATATTTCCTCTCTACCTTTTCCTTTCTCTTCCTTTTCTCTTTTATTCCTGTAATTAATTTTCCTTTCTTGTGTTCTTTCTGCAGTACACCTTGTTGACGGAGCTGCGGGAAGTGGTTCTGCCAGAAGATCGAGCCCGGTTCGACGAGCTGGTGTACCGGCGCGAGGCAGAGGGACAGAGATGTCGGGAGTTCCGGGATATGCTGGATCAGAGAGAGCAGGAGCGACAAGGTCATTCTGTCTCCAGGGTGAGTGGTGAGCCAGTCTGCAAATTAAATTTCATGAAGCCTGGTGGGCTGCCTGCAACGACCATAGAGGAGCTCATTTTTTTAAACTCAGTTTATGATAAATGTGTAAAAAACTAAAATTTAAATTAATTGTCTACCTCATTACGTTTGAAATCAGTGTTTGTATTAAATTCCACACATAGGCCTAGTTAGCTGCAGCCTTTTATTGTTCTTTACTGTATCCTAAATTGCATTAACAAGCCCTGAGCATTTTTTAAATTGAAATTACATATCCCAAAGTTTTTAGACCTAGAGATATCCAAATGTTAGAATCACGCATTGTTTTCTCGTTGGCGTTATTGATGATGGGTAAGGTTACAAACACATTTTTGTTTGTCCTGGAACAAGTTGTCCAGTAAGCAAGTATACAGTCCGGTTATACATTATAAGTAGTGTAATCGAATCAAGGAGGCAAATATCACATGTGGCGAGAGGACACATGAATAAAAGAAGGTGTAATTGGAAGACCCGAATAGAAGGGACCACTTTGAAGGTAAGGGCGTAAATGGGATAATAATTTTAGACTGAATTAGAAATAGATTATGAAGGCATCTGCCCCAGAATGGCTCCCAGCAGTACGCTCTTTTAAAAACTGTAACGAAGTCTCCGGTTTCACAAAACGGGAGGGGGGAATTTTCTGTGTAACCGAGCGAATATTAAGGTGTCAGCGGAGAACTTTCTTATGCGGAGTGAGTTAGGAGCAGCTGAAGAACACTGACAGGTTTTGCACATGACGCCTTAAGCCAGAAATATGCTGAAAATTCTACGGAATTCGTTACTTACTAACTCGTGGAACTGAGCCCTTATTGAGGAGAAGCCAAATTTGCAGCTATTCAAGAATATTTCCCAGCATATTATGTTACTCGAAGGTACATTACTGTGTTCACAAGAGCACTCCCCTGGTCCCTATCTTGAGCTAGATACATCCAATTCATACATCCCATCCTATCTCTCTAAGATCCATTTTAATAATGTCCACCCACCTATACCGTGGCCTTCCCAGTGTTCTCCTTCCTTGTGGCTTTCCCAATAGTATCCTACATGCATTCCTCGTCTCCCCATTCGTCCTACATTTCGTTCCCACCTCATCTTTCTTGACTTGACTGGATCATTCTAATTATACTTGGAGAAGAGTACGAGCTATGAAGCTCCTCATTATGCAGTTTTCTCCAAACTCCTGTCACTTCTTATCTCTTCGGTCCAAATATTCTCCTCAACACCCTGTTCTCAAATACCCTCAGTCCATCTTCCTCCCTTAACGTCAGTGACTAAGTTTCACACCCATACAGAACCACAGGCAAAATTATAGTTTTGTATATTCTATTTTTTATATATATGGACAAATACCGTCTTAAGTGCAACAAAAAAAAAAGAAGAAGAAGAAGAAGAAGAAGAAGAAGTAAAAACTACAATAAAATTGTTGCACTTAAGACGGTATTTGTCCATATATATTGTGTGAGTGTAACAGGATGCTGAAATATAATATTCTATTTTTTATGTTTTTGAACAGCAGACGAGAAGACAAAAGGTTCTGGACTGAACGGTAGCAAGCATTACCCGAGTTCAGTCGCCTCTTAATTTCCTCCTGAATCAGGTTTTGATCTGTTATCGTTGTTCCCAAATATCTGAACTGTGCCACTTTTTCAAAACATCTATTTCCTATCTTTATGTCATGATTTTGCCCTGCATTTTGGTGACGAGACAGCAACACATAGTACTTAATCTTCTCTGTTTATTAGACAATAGTTTACCTAAACGGACTTTACTATACGTTTCGTTTAAAGACATTTTCATCAACCTAACTAGTTTCATGGGTATCCCAAACTATAAGAATATTGTACAATACTTCCCTCCTAACTGAATCATAGGCTTTCTTGAAGTCTATGAATAGCTGATGTGCTGTCTCATCGTACTCCAAATTTTTCTCCAATATCTGACGAATGCAAAAGATCTGATCTGTAATTGATCTGTTACGTCGAAACCCACACTGATGATCCCCATTAATTTCACCTATATATGGACTTAACCTCGAGAGAAGAATATTGGACAGAATTTTGTATGACGTTAATAGCAGTGATATCCCATGATAATTACTACGGTTAGTCTTATCACAATTCTTGTGATCTGGTACAATAATAGACTCCTTCCACTGATCAGGCACATTTTCCTTATGCCAAACAGAAGAAATTAGCTTGTGGAACTTAGACCGTAATATTTCGCCTCCTGCTTGAATAAATTCTGCCGGAATTCGATCAATACCTTGCGATTTATATCATATCAATTTTGCAATAGCACTTTCAAACTCAAAAGGGATACGAACAAGTATGAACTGCTCAGCTGTATGGATTTCTGTCTGCCTAACATCACTGACCCTATGTACATTCAATAACTGAGAGAAGTAGTTCCTCCACCTATTCAATATGTTGTGGGAATCTGCAAGCAGATCACCATTCTCATCCTTCACTAAGTTACTGCTAGGTTGGTAACCCCTCTTAAAGTCATTTATCCCTCTACACAGGTCTCTTATGTTCTTGCTCTTACTTGTTCATTGCAAGTTCATCAATTTTGTCTTTCAGATATTCCTTTTTTTTTTGTTCCTGAAATGCCTGCTGTTTTCACATCTTATATTGTTCACATTAACCCCATTTAACCCGCTTGGATCCTGTAACCGTTGCAATTTGGCCGCATTCTTTGATCTGACAATGTTGAGCATCCTTCATCGTACCATTGCTTGTTTCTTAGGTTAATAATAACCTGGACTCTCTTTGGAAGACATTTTTATATTCTCTCTAATAGTTTCCCAAGCTTTATTAACATCCACCTCAGTGTCCAATTATTCCAAAGCTGTGAACCTATTTGAGATTTCAACACAATACTGCTCTTTACCCTCTACCTCACTTAATTTCATGAGATTGAACCTCTCCATATGAACTCTGTGTGTTATTTGTTTGCTCAAAGCCAGTCTTTCCCTAATATTTACCACCACCAGTTAGTGGTCAGTATCACAATCTGTTACCCTGAATAATCGGACATCAAGTATACTTGAGTGCCGTTTCCTATCTATGAAGATATGGCCTATTAATCGTAAGTAATTTTAAAGTTGAGTGGATAGCGCCTAATAATAATCATTATTCATTCTTACGAAATATCTCTAAAAACATTATAAAATTATAACATAATATCCTTATTGATTTCTATCAGTTATTATACATTTATAACTTGTTGCCTTGTCATTTCTAAATTAACAAAAGTATGTACGACTCATTTTGAATATAAACTGCAATGGGGAGTGAAACAATATTCTTGATAATCTATCTCCCAAAGTTCTGACATATTTACCTTATACTAACGAAAGTACGAGTACTAGGATAGACATTATCACGTGTTGGGATGACTTAGATGCGGTTTTGGATTGGTAATTGGATTTATTAACAACCTACAGATGGTAACTTTAAATAATTATTACACTCTTGCTGAGTTACACGATTTACAATCACCTCACACAAATCTTCTCAGTCTATTTCCACTGGTCTTCACTATCCGCTTCCTGGCAACGGATTTATAACACGAGAACTGTAAAAGTCGTACTAAATTACACACACCCAATCCCACTTCCCTATAGCAAACATGAAGTCTTCAGTTCACAAATCAACTCATCTTCAAACATGAACTTCCCGTGGCCGTCTTTTACCTAGAATTAAGAACTCAGAACTCTGCCACTTACTAGTTCCAATTTGCTCACTCGCATGATGCCACCGCTACAATTTCCCTCTCTCTCTCGCTCTGCCAGCTTAGGAACTCTGCTCACCTATATAGCTGAGGGACGGATATCAACCAACAATAAACACATATCACGTGATCCTACAGATTGTTGCTCTGTGACGTCACAGCACACGCGCAAAGCTTACGGATACGCAGGAAACCCATGTCACTTGACGGCCACCTACTGTTGATGTGTGACGTCACCGCTCCTTCCCCAGCTTGTTGTAGTGTTGCGTGCGCGTATCGTGTTTACAGAGATGTTGCCTGGCAACGCGTTGATCAAATACACCACAATATAGATACAAAGGATCATTAGAAAAACTATACTCTTTAGAATAAAATGATCACAGATACAGAAACGGGGATGATAGAACAAGAATGTATAGACATATCAGAAGCCAATGTAAATTTACGACAGAAATAGATGAAGAGAAGGGCATGATATGTTGAATAAAGAAACAGAACAATATACGAAGGATTTGTAATAACTGGAACCATCTGGACAATTATATAAGGAGAGCTGAAGTACCAGTCAGAAATTTCAAGGCATGAAAATACCCATAAGAAACTAGACTCGGAACGCTGAAAAATCTTTTAACATCAGATGTCCTATATCTCGCGTCTGGAGGACGATATCGGATATCGATATCGAGGTAACACTGCATAAATGTCATAAGTCGCGATTTCTCATAACTCGGGAACTGTCTACATCAGAGTTGGATACTTTCATCAAAGGAACTGTGGACTGCTGGAATACCGTCATAGAACTAAATAAAAAGAAAAACAAACTCCGTGGCCTATAGTCCGCAAGCGAACCATACTGACTGAGCAACCGCCGCTTGTCGGCGAAGTTTAGTGCCAAATTTGCAAATAGAGGGTGCTGCGTGGTCAGCGCAACGAATCCCCACGGAAGTTAATTTCGGTTTCTAGACCGGGGCCACTATTTCCTTGAAATAGCTCCTCAATTATCATCACGAGGCTGAGTGGACAGCCTTCCAGACCCACTACTTCTCCGAAAAGAATCTGGTAACCCCGTTAATCGAACCCGGACCCCTGGATGTGTAGCCAGGAACGCTGACCACTAGACCACAGAGGCAGTCTCATAGAACTAAATTCGAGTAGTGCAGGAAAAACAATATAAACGACAGTACTAAAAGATGAAGCAGAATACTTCAAGGGAACATCACCGTCGTTATATTCTGTCAGCTTAGGACCACTTGAAAATGAACTGAACAATTTAAAACTCTAGATAAGATCACCATGAGAAGAAACAACCTGTGGCACACCCAATCTAAGTGGTTAATCTTAAGTTAATCTGTAAGGTGGAAAGAGAAAATTGAGAAATAATCGAAAATAATCAAAGGCTTCAGTCAAGATATTTGAGTGGCATTTTAGGTGGTTAAATGTGCGAAAGTGGTACTTAGAATTCTGTATTTTTGTTTTTGTCCGATAATCCAGTGGTGTATAATTATTTTGGAACTGAAAAGGGTAAAGGTATTCACGATGAGAGCATGAGGAAGAAACTGAAAAGGCAATTGTCGTTGAAACCGAACTGAATACAAAGAATAAAATAATTGCAGTGGAAATGCTAACAGAACAAGTCCATCGATGTAGTCTTGGAATAATCAAACGAAGACTGGATGACCTAAACAATGCAGATGGGAATACCATTCAGATCGTAATAATACATAGGCTGCAACACCATAGAGCAGGCAGGCTGCATATATGTAGAAACAAAGGGGCAAATAGAGCAAGAATAGTCAACATAGTTACATGTTTAAAGGAAATATCTGTTCTGGGAAAAGCACATTTCTTTAGGACTGCATGTCATAGCACTTCTTTTAATTTCAGATATATTTGTCAGGGAACTGAAACATGAGGAATCTTAAGAGCAGGGTCTCACCCTGGCTCATGGTCAGGCTCCCTGTAATGTAACGTAATATAATATAGGATAAAGGGGCAAATAACGCCACCAATTAATTTAATCACAGCTTTCCAGATATATGTCAGAAATATCCAAATCTTAATTTCTTATTAAGCTACAGACTTAAAATTTAGAGACATACAGTGGTGTCAAGAATCTTTATTCTTATTCCCTGAGGGAACGTGAATTTGAGAAAAGGTAAAAGGGCGTTATTACTAAACAAGGATGATGATATTGCTAGTCACATCTAAAGTTTTTTACTGAAATAAAACATATAAGATTATGTCATCTGGAATAAAATGTTTAAAATTATGATGAAGATGATGATGATAATGATAATAATAATAATAATAATAATAATAAGCAACATTTTTACAATTATAAGTAATAAGAAATACTGAATAGACTGGGACGTGCTCCTCAGACCATATGGTAGAAATGAGCATGTCAAAAATTTTCGGCCTTTTTGTGCCTTTTCGCTTTACAACCTCTTTATTATATCCGTCACAACACAACTAATATCAAGATCAGACCATTTTCGGCCCTGCTGCATGTTTCGGCTATTGATAGCCATTATCAGGCAAACACATGATTTACACACATATACACACAACTGAACCGCAGCACCAACAAAATTGGATACAATATTATTAAAATACATAAAAGAACTTGACGTAGAAAATACAATAAATCAAGTTATATAAAACAGAAGTATGATATAAAATAAGAATAAAATTCTTTTGGTGTTTTTACATCAACGTGTCAGTCCTTGGTTTCTGATTTGTTTTTTGTTTCGTTCCCACGGACAAGTTGGAATATTCATACTTATGCGTATATAAAATTGTGTATGAGGCTCGTAATGTAGATGTAGTAAAGTAAAGTAAAGTATTGTCCCTACTGTAGGGAATGTAAACAATGACTCCGCGTCGTTGTTTTTTTATATATTTTAATAATATTGTAGCCAATTTTGTTGGTGCTGAGGTTCAGTGGTGTGTGTATATGTGTGTAAATCATGTGTTTGCCTGATGATGGCTATCAATAGCCGAAACATGTAGCAGGGCCGAAAATGGTCTGATCTTGATATTAGTTGTGTTGGGACGAATATAATAAAGAGGCTGTATACTGTAACACAATAGGATGCATGAAATGGAAATTATAAATCCTTTTCGCTTTCCCCGCCCACAGTCGCGCAGTGCACCATAATGCAAGGGTATATTGCTACTAATATGATGCAGTTGCAGAGGAAGGGAGCCGGGGTGCTGCCAGGGAGTGACAACAAACACGCGCTGCTTCTATCTAATATCCACGACATCCCAGGACCGGTGAGTGTTCTGAATGTTTTAGCATCTTCTCTGCTATTTTATTGCTTTCTTTCCTTTCTCTGTCTCTCTCTGTAACACAGCTACTAGCACCCCAACCCTCCCCTCTGCAAGCTTTCTGTGAATAGTGTTGTGTTCCACCATCTTGTCTCTTGGTGCTCAAGTACTGGGGCGGTTGACTCACACGATTTTCGAAAGGCGAATCGTTCTCACAGCATTAAATGAATCCTGTGTACTGTCTCAGCATAACACTCTTTCAGAAAGAGTTTTAGTCAGTGTTATTATTTATAGTCTGTACACATATAGACTTAAGACTTATATTAGTCCTGTATTCAGACTATTGTTTTCTTGACAAATTCTGTCAGTTGTAAAAGACGTAGAGATAATGCGAGAGAAAAGAAGTCAGTATGATCGACCGCAGGAGGAAAAGAATTTAGTTTATTTGGAAATGTTTTTAAGATTCCAGGTTTTGGTTTAAATTTTTCTGAACAACATTTACAATTTCCACCAATTTAGTCTGTTGCTCTTATCCCATTGCGGCCTGCCCGTGCTGATTTCCAGACATTCTTGTCTGTGTGATGTGTTCCGTAATATGCGTTTATAATAAACTGCTTGAGAAATTTCACGTACATTTCGTTGTTTTGAGAATTTCCATTCATTATGACTGGCGTCATAAGAAACGGGTGTTTCGGTATTTATCGTCAATCTCGCCTTTTTCATAATTCACAATGTTTTTGGAGTTAAACGCACCTGCCGAACTTCACCGTATGTTAAGTTGATAGTCAGGCCAACAGATTACAGCCTCTTTTAAAGGTAAAATTTCAGAATTTCCAATGGGTCACGAAATTTTGTTTACTAGATTATCTGTTGATATGTTTATTTCTTTCAGTAATTCTGGCCCTTATAATATCGCTAGAGGATAACGGAGAGATACAGTGATCTAAAGAATTTATATAATTTAAGGAGAATGAAATGCATGATGCCTAATCTATTAATTTAAACCGCAGTTAGCCTAAACATACTGAATAATCACAAATTAAACTATCCGAGTTTAACATTGGGCAACACTAGAATGAGAAATGACTATCTTGAATTTGAGATAAAAATGTAGGTTCTCATTCCTCCTTGAAAATAAGATGTTTATTTTTTACAGAATGATATTTTAGGTACATTTCACCTTGGACGCCCATAGGAAGATATATATTTATTATCCTGTTAATCTAAGTCTGGCGTTCTGGATTAAACATTACTTCGCAGAAACAGTGTTCTAATTTTAAAAGGAAAATTAGGCCAGTCATAAAAAGTAATAATTTCAAAATTTTCTCCTCTTAGTCTGTTATCAGTTTGTGATAATTGTGAACTCCACATTTGTTTGGCCTTACTAATTCAGTTTGCTTGTGTTGAGGAGTACCGCGGTAGAAACATTAGGTTTCGTAAGCACAGCATCGAACATACGTATAATCTAATATCTGTAATGAACTTAACTCCATCTATATACGTAGCCCACGTGACTAGTTAGGAATATTTGCTGTTTGTTGCAGTCACAGAGTACAGTCTGCCATGAGAGAATACAGCTTATACCATGGCTGCGTGCACATTCATTTCCCCGTTGAAAATATTTGTTCTGACTTGTTACACGCGTATCCATCAGACTATGTGCTTTGTGATTACACCTACTTATATATGTCATGTGGATATTGATTATATTTCTGCTACATTAGTGGTATTGCCTCATATATCAGACAAAAATACAATTGAGGAATATGCAGAAGAAGCACTATATGAAAGTAAAACTGTTCGCCGTTTTAGTCTTGATCAAAAGCTAAATAAATTAAAGTTCGTCCAAAATATAAACCGTTAATTTTATGACCCACATAACACACGTTTTAAAGTGACCAGCTTGTCACCAGACACAATTTAATCTTTACGCTGTTTATTTTCTGGGAACATCTACATATCCTAAAGCTATGATTGTGTTCCAAACAGTGGGGGAATTATAACTTTTTGTAAAAAGAGATCAAAATGCTCACCAAAAGCTAATATTTGGAAATAGGAGACCGTGGAAGTATTTGTATAGTTCATGCTCACATTTCTGGACACTCACAGACTCATAGGAATTTTTCGCTTATATTTCTATAATCCCAAAACACCGTAGGCGTACTTTAGCGCGTGCTGATTTGTGAGTTTTTATTAAAGGTTGGAAATTTTCGCCTATTGTTGTTCTTCTGTCGTTATACATATTCATTATGTAGATTAGCAGTCTAAGTGGCTAGTTGCTGCCAAGAGAAACAGAGAATTACAAGAGCTAGTAGCAGTAGAATATATGCTTCTCTCAGTAATGTAGTGCTTACCTCTGCTAAGAAAACCAATAGTGTACTTCTAGGTCTTATCGCTGCCCAGCGCCACTCTTTTTCCGTCGAATGTATTATTTTATTATGAATGTACCTGCTTTCCAAGAAATTTGAAGTCCGTAATGAGCATATTTATTAAAATCGTGATTCTAGAATGTTCCACAAAGTCTATAATAGGTGATTTGTTTACAGTGAAAGGTATATAGCAGAAATTATCATGTCGATAACTTAAAATTTCAAGGTGAAATTTCAAGAATTCAGTGCTAGATGTGTCGTAATTTTCATTTGGCCAAAAGGTGTATGATTATAAAATATTCAAATTTCCACCACATTTCTGCCATGCAGATTATGCCGCGGGCGATAACTCGCAATATTTGGATAACTGAACGCATTTAATTTAAGTGTCAGAATGAGCACCAGGGTATGAGTTTTATATGGAATGTAATAAAATTGTCTTCATTTCCACAAGCTGTTAGTGGACCATGACGCATTTTTTTATAAAAGGGAAAATAATCCCGTAATACGATCTTTCGTTAATTTTCTGGCTTAATTGGTATTTGTAAACTTAAATTTACAGTCATCGGTTCAAATGTTTACTAAAATGTAAGTAACCGATAAACCTCACATTGTATAATTGAGAAACTTACACTACCATCTCTTCGTCTTCAGTCGTTAAAGATATAAAAGTAATTGTATAACACTTTACTTTTAATGACTATTGGAAGTGTTTTACATCCAAGAGTAATGAATAAATTTAACGTTGACGTATAAATGCCAGTTCCTTACAAGTTAAAGATATGAAAGAAGTCGCCGATCTAGTCTGGCATCGTAAAAAGTTAATGAAAACGGGATTTTACCAAATTTGAATGGGATTCTTATGTGGTTAAATCGATGATATGAGTTAGTACTGCCACAATAGTAAACGAAAATAATGATGTTTTGCTAGAGAACTGTGTATAATTAAATAAATCGGCGTATAATAATTTATACTTCCCCTAATAATGCATTAATATTATACAAAATAACATTCTAAATATATGTACACTATACAGTGGAATCTCGGCAATGCCGGCAAACGCTAATCATAACTCACAGTAACCGGAATTAACTGACACTACCAATAAAAATAAGCACCATCTCCAGATATTTACAAATTTAATCCGGTTATTTTACCTCCTTTCGGTAAGAACGAATTCTTTTGGTACATTTGTTTTAACGCACCTGCCTCTCTAGGCGGTGAAAAATGTAACCAGTTTATCACTTCACCCGATTCCAGAGTATAATCGAACTTCCAAGAGCTCCGGACAAATTTTGCGTTGTTTAGATATAAAACATACTTGCATGCTTTTAGAATAAATAACGTTAATAAAAATAACATTTTTATTTGAATTGTTAACCAGTTAAGTGGTATATTTTCCGTGTTCCTATCACTCACACAGTGGGACATTAAAATTCCCAGAATATCTAAATTTGTTACTGCAGTGTTTAATTTTATAATTGTTTCACCCTTTTTAAAATTCAGTATCTCAATCATTTGTAGTTATAGAATTATGAAGCCAGATCTCTGCAAGACCAAGTAACAGAGTTCATTTAGTTACTTACTCATGGACCTGAGCCCTTCTGGAGGAGCTGCCAATTCTGCAGCTACTCAAGAATTTCCCACCATTTTATGGAACCCTAAGGTTCATTACCGTGTTCACAAGAGCCCTCTAGTGGAATCTATCCTGAGCCAGATCAATCCAATCCATACAATCCCATCCTATCACTCTAAGATCCATTTTAATATTGGCCATCCACCTACACCCTGGCCTTTCCAGTGGTCTCCTTCCTTCTGGCTTTCCCACCTTTCCTTCGCCTCCCCCATTCGTGCTACATGCCTTGCCCACCTCATCCTCCTTGATCATTCTAATTATACTTGCAGAAGAGTACAAGTTATGAAGCTCCTCATTATGCAGTTTTCTCCAAACTCCTGTCACTTCTTATCTCTTCGGTCCAAATATTCTCCTCAACACCCTGTTCTCAAATACCCTCAGTCCATCTTCCTCCCTTAACGTAAGAGACTAAGATTCACACCCATACAGAACCACAGGCAAAATTATAGTTTTGT
>NW_019731596.1:0-679 GCF_002891405.2 Cryptotermes secundus
TTTCACATATTGTCTGTAATTCCTTATATTAACGTGAAATCGTTAAAGAATTTTGGGAAAAAATTTCATAAAATATGTTATGTATGTTCAAATTTTCTTTAAATTTTTGTAATTAACTTAGAATAACCGAGAATTGTATGAAAACTAATTAAATAATATAGTAATAATGATAAATTTAAAGGAATTCCATATTTAGTGTGAAACATATTTTAAGTATGTTGAAATTTTTATTATAACTTGATATAGTAAAAACATTTTAGGTTAAAATTTTATAGATTTCGTTGAATTCTTTCAAAATTCAATAAAAATTCCTTAAATTACCTTCGAATGGTTGAAAATGTCTTTAAATCTCCAGAAATATTAATTAAATTGACAAAGAATCTCTTAGAATTCCTCACTTTCGAGTGAAATCTTTCACAAAATAATTGATATCATTTGTATTAACTTGATATCGAGAAAGAATTTTTGTTTAAATATATATATTAGGTTAAAGTTCAAAAATACTTTAGAATTTCATTAATTATCATGAAACCCCTCAAAATTAATAATTAAATACCGTCAAAGAAATTGATAGAATTCCATAAAGTGAAATCTTTGAAAATTTATTGAAATTCTTTATATTAACTTGTAATAAGGTACAATTTTTGGTCAAAATTTAAAAAATTACTTTAAAGTCTTT
>NW_019731597.1:0-13586 GCF_002891405.2 Cryptotermes secundus
CTTAAATATTATACTAGTGTCATCTGCATATAGAATTGGTTTAAAATTTATTGTTGATGGTTTTAGATAGATCTGACCTATGCGAAGAATCCTGCATGGTTCTTACTATTACGTTAACTGAAAATACACACAAGATGTTACGATGACTTACTTGTAGGATGGCAGCCACTCAATTCCTGCTTCCGTCAATACCCCTGGTGGTCTTTCCTCAGCCACGGGCAATTCTGCAGGAATGGAGGAGGCTTCATAGGACTCAATTTCTCAAGCTATTTGCAGGTAATGTGCTCCATACATTTCCCTGCAAACAATGGCAAATGAAACTGAGTGTTTGTTCATCACTAGAAACTTGTATTCTTCCCAGATGGGATGGCATAGTGGCAATATTCTACTTTTTGCTGGGAGGTGCTCAGTTTGAATCTCCGCTAGGACTCTGTACAGTCTCAAGCCATAGTCAACCATTTCCTAGGTTTATTCTCATGCCATTTGGTTCTAACAGATCAGGCAGTATGCATGCAGTTATGTGTTCATAATGCAAAGTAGTTCTTTCAAATTCTACAAAGTCTGAGACTGAGAGCAGTGTGAATCAAGACATTTCTTTCTTGATCTGATCAAAAGAATTTGGGACCTGCATGTGTTACATAATCTTGCACTGCAGGGATCATAGGACAATGACAGTTATTTTCAGTCGCTAAAGAAATTCTAACAGACTTGTCACATGGTCAACACTCCTTCGAATTCAAGAATGACAGATCCAAATCTCAACCTCAGGGATAAATTGTTTTCTTCAAACCTGAGAGCAAAGATAGTGTCTCAAAGTATATTAAAACCACTTCCTTCCACATCCTTTCCAATTCATTACTCATTCACTTCTATACAATCTGAGCCATGGCAGTATCATTAAATAAAGCGCACAAAAATAAGTATGAATTGTTATGAAAATTTCCCTTAATCACTTACCAAAACTGGCCAGGGGTCTCTGGAAATGGAGACTAATCAGGTGCAAAAAGATCTGCATTCCACTGATAAGCATTAATATGCGTGTTGCCTGAAGACATTTGGTCCAACTGAGTACCTCGAGCCTGGAAGTTAAGCATATATTCATATTCACTGGCATCCATACCAATTCTTTCACAATGCAAAATAACAGCATGAAGCATTTGACCAGAGGATTTCCCCAGAACTCATTCACTCATTCATTCATTCTATTTATTTTCCATAGGTCCATACAGTATATAACCAGGATGTGGAAATGGTCCTCAAAATACATATCAAAATAATCTTCAAAATACATATACAAAATTGTATGAGTCCATTATTTGAAGCAGTAGGTTAACATAAATTTTGCAGGTTGCAGATAGGCAAACTTATACATCATAAAATCACATATAATAATAATAATAAATAAAATTCAATTAAAACATAAATTAAATAACTTACTATAAAAACATAGTCACAATTGCATATAATCACTTAAATTACCAATTAGGTGTCTTCCAGCGTCACACATTTATAACCAGTTCTATGTTAAATGTTCATACAAGCTAGAGAGGTGTAACAGCCTCTTCAATACATGTTTAAAATTGTACCATCAGCAGCCATCTTTGTTATTATTATCAATTAATGACAAGCAGATCTGGATTATTACAATTTTTTCTAAATTTGTACATCACATTAGTAAGATTAAATAAAATATGAGCCATAATAATTTTAGATAGGACAAGTGAATATATATAAATTGCAAATATATTACAAATAATTACTAATAGTTACTGACCTAGCTCTGTTATAATTTATATATTATGACCAGTTATGTCATCCCAGTTACTGTAGATCTCTGTGTCCTCTTGTGGAAACATTGTGAAATACATAACAGAAAGACATATTAGAAATAGGCTAAACAATTTATTTTGTTTAAATTTATATGAAAATATGAATGATTTATGAGGAAAGATTACTTTCTTCTGGGACATAACACTGTGCAGTCTTGCATATCGTCACCATTTCTGAGAGACCTGCTTCCTCCACAGTCAGGATAGAAGAGCAGGCCATGTGTGCAAACAGTACATATACCTGTATACAGAGAAAATGGCCAAGACTAAGGCTCCCACTGATCCAAACAGTGTAAAGAACAGTGATCCTCCCTCTCCTTATGCCTGTACCAATTTTCCACACTTATTGCACTCTTCTAATCTGACAATGGAGAGAGCAGGAACACCAAAACACCTGAAACAATCTACATCACAACATGGTATCACATCCCAGGAAGTCAAAAGTGCTCACAGTCACCACTGTCAGAACCTCAAATCACACTTTGTCATTACAGGATATCCATTCACGCACAAATGGACCTGCACGAATAATTTAGAGACAGTTTATCAACTCGCCCTCTCTATGAAGATTGGGCACATTGAATGTGTCCCAGTAAATCCAGTGAAATCAGTATGAATTCTCCTATTTGAGCACATCATGAAGATTCACAGATTCAGTTTGGTGACACCACAGTTATCCTGGACATAGTGATAAAAATATTCAAGTGCACAAGCCAGAAATGAACCCAATCCATGCAGCCAACTATTTCCTGACCCCTGATGCAAATCAAAGAATGTGTACAAGATAATGTCTGTGCCTTTGTTCCTGCTTGCCCTCAACGGAGCATGCAATGGATTCTGGCAGGTCCACTAAATTGCCATTAAGTACATACTTTTGTATATAACTTCTAATCTGTACGCATGTAATGTATAACACAGTATATACAAACAAAATATAGAGTAACTTTATTATTACTTACATAAGGAACAGAGACAGACAGAGATGGAAGACTGAAAGTATAAAAAACAAATACAATAAACCTGAACTGACCATGCATCCTGGATATTCTGATGACTTGTATTCACTCCTGGCTTACGGTCACCTAGTGGCATGGCATACAGAAATGCACAACCCTGATGGGGGGGGGGCAGTAGCGACCAGAGTAACTTGCTGCCTCCACCTTCCATGCAGATTCTTCTCAAAAGACAGTACCAGTGTAGTAAACTGTGTTGCAGCATATCCCAGAAGACTTCAATCTTAATTCTGCAATTCCTTTCTGATTATTGGTTTTCATCTTGGTCCAGCAATGACAGCAGGAAAACCTTAACTCTTCAATGATGCAGGACATTTAATTCCTACTCACTCCTTGGGATGGAGGATATTTAAACATTTAAAACGGCAAAAGCAACATTTCACTTAAAGTGTAATAAACTGGGAAAAACTGGAGTTTTGTTTTTCTAATTTTCAAATTACATTCAGAAATGTAATAGTACATAGGTCATACTAAAAGTCATAAGCAACAATTCTTTGTAAAGTAACATTCTTTATTATTGACAAACCAAATACACCAGCTCAATCTACAGACCTTTCTTTATTTTTCCACATAATCGCCACTTCTTTGTACTCATTTCTCCCAGCGTTCTCCCCTTCTGTAAAATTCTGTTCCAGCTGTCTGAAGACACCGACGCACTGCTTTCTGAATTCAGCGTGCTTATGGAAGTGTGTGCATGGGTGCGAGCAGTGTTCAAAGATGGGTCAAACATTTTAAAGATGAGAACATCAACAGGGAAATGAGCCTCGGAGCGGTCATCCTCGAACAGCCTCAATTGAACGCAACAAGGAAAGAGTGGATCAGATCATTCAAGATGACAGGCATGTGACTGTAGACACAACAGCCTGAAAACTTGGAATAGGGCACAGTGCAGTACAGGAGCTGATTGAAAGCTTGGGCTATAGGAAAGTTTGTGCTCGTTGTGTCCCGTGGTTATTGACCGAAGACCACAAAGGTCACATTGGAAGCAATTGCAAAGATGTTGTGGGAAGTTCTTCCACACCATTTCTATAGCACTGATATGGCACCCTCTGACTACCATCTTTTCGGATTTGTGAAGGATCAGCTGTGTGGACAACGTTTTGAGACAAGGGAAGCAATTCACAAAGCAGTGCATCAGTGTCATCAGATGGCTGGAATGGAATTTTACAGAAGGGGAATTTTCAAACTCCCAGAACGCTGGGAGAAATGAGTACAATGATGTGGTGATTATTTGGAAAAATAAAGAAAGGTCTGTAGGATAAATGATACAAACTCCGTCCCAAGTGCAACCAATATATATTATATGTCCTTGATCTTGTTCTTTCTACACTACATGTTTCGGCCTCTATCGGCCATCATCAGGTGTATACTCTTAACGTTGCTGCCACACTGAACTCAGTCTAAAATTTAACATTCAAAAACACAATGTCACATTCTTCGTATTATCAACATCTACATCGTTGATATGTGTCTGGTATGTAGATTATGTTGCACACGTCAAATTTGATATTCTTGTAGTAGCACTCTAAAAATCTTTAGTTATGATGTTTTTAAAACCTTTTAAAATTTTCTCTAAATTTTAAATTTACAATTTAAAATTCTTAGGGTTACTCGCCCTATGTCTAAGTGCTGGAGCGGCTAGTTCTTGTTTTCACACTGTACAGGTGTTATTTAATGTAGTCTTCTTGTGTGAGTGCCGCTGCTTGTCTGTAATACGTGTGCTGTCTGCTGTATTGTACAGTGTGAAAACAAGAACTAGCCGCTCCAGCACTTAGACATAGGGCGAGTAACCCTAAGAATTTTAAATTGTAAATTTAAAATTTAGAGAAAATTTTAAAAGGTTTTAAAAACATCATAACTAAAGATTTTTAGAGTGCTACTACAAGAATATCAAATTTGACGTGTGCAACATAATCTACATACCAGACACATATCAACGATGTAGATGTTGATAATACGAAGAATGTGACATTGTGTTTTTGAATGTTAAATTTTAGACTGAGTTCAGTGTGGCAGCAACATTAAGAGTATACACCTGATGATGGCCGATAGAGGCCGAAACATGTAGTGTAGAAAGAACAAGATCAAGGACATATAATATATATTGGTTGCACTTGGGACGGAGTTTGTATCATTTATCGTGTAGAGTGCAACAGGATGCTTAAATATAATATTGTAAAATGTCTGTAGATTGAGGTGGTGTATTTGGTTTATCAATAATAAAGAATGTTACTTTACAAAGAATTGTTGCTCATGACTTTCAGTACAACAGTCGTATATTATTGTTATATCATTATTAGTATCATATTATCTTAGAAATTCAGCTGGTTGTGTTAGTCATGAAAATATCCCACACAGAGTCCCTAATCACACAGTTTTTTACACACAACTTGACGTTTGTGTTGTCTTGATTTCTTCACAGTTGGTGGACTCCTGATTATAAAATTTCTTTCTCTTAGATGGACAGTTTTTTCTGATGAATGTCGACCCGGCACTTTGTACTCTACAGCATTAGCATATTTCACAGAGAGTCCCTCAATTAACTGAATTCTGAGTGAAAACTGATCTATTCTTTCCCTTGTATTATTCCTACATATCATCCCATTCAGAAATTTTATTTTTGCCCCTTATAGTTTTGAAAATTCTCCCAATAGACGTTTCTTGCTTCTCTCGATTCTATCATTTACCACAGAATCGAGAGAACAAACATCCATTTTCAGTGTCAAATTCCAAATCTGGTAAAACTTTGATCTGATTCAGTTCGAAGTAAAATATCCTCCACTTGTCATAACGCAACACAATCTGCCACTTCTCTGCTCGAGACTGCCCTTGGCAGCTAAAACCGGACTGCACGATGTATATTTAAAGAACAAACGGAAATTACAGTAGTACCATTCATATACTGAACAGTTTCTGGGTCGCTATCTATATAGCAGTCATAACCGGTCATAACACACACTTTAGCTCTTTAGATGCAACATGAAGTCTCAAAGACAGAGATTGTCCAGATGTTTTCTCATGCTTCCAAATTCCAATCTCGAAGCAGCACTGGTCACAATATGCGTAAAGAGAATCGACTTTTCATTCGATCAGCATTCAGGACGTTCAGGACAGAAAACGGTCTCGATGTCTCGATAGTCTCGATCTAACATATTTAGTTCATACGAATTCATCAACTTCATGAAGGCCATCTAGGCGAGAATAGATTTGTATGGTAACAAGCAAATAAGGTGTTAAAGTAGAAAACTTCTTCAAAGAATTCAAATGTATTACAATTGTCGCATGAAGTTCAAAGTGGGACAACGAATATACAAAATGAAATTTCCTCTTTAATTTCACACCAAAAGAATTTCTTTATATGAAAAACAACAGTTCAAAATAGGCTGAAACTTAGCGCTGCACTATCCGTGCCAGATACAGAATTCGGCGACATGTGACAAAAGCCACTGACATGCAATGCACAGACTACAACAGTGAATGATTAAAATTTTTCCCTTCTCATACATTATGTTGTGCTTTGAACATCGAGGTTTTCACGCTTACCTGGCAGGTAGGTGCAAATCGTGGGCCAGCATGCAGGTCCGAGGCAGTGCTGGTGCCAGCAGAATTCACTGCCGATGAGTGCCGTGGTGAAGACGGGACTGAGTGCACTGGCAGGGCATGATGTTTTTGGTGGCAGCATGTCACCCCTGTAGGTGAGCTCTGCAGGAACACTGCTGGGTGGTTAGAATGTCTCACAGCATAAGCATCTTCAGTCCACACTGGCCACATTCATGATAGCCCAATGGTCTCGGTGGAATGCTGAAACAAAGTGAATAAAATTCAGTTTCTTAGTGCTATGTGAATCGAAGGGTTAAACACAATAATCTTTTTGTCATGTCCTTCCACATAATTTCTGCTGTACGCAGATCTATGTGCATGATATCTTCAATCTCTACCCCTTCTTCTCACATTTCCCTTTTGATACCTTGCCAATTACTTCCTCTCTTCGTACTGTCTATTAGTATCCTCCTAACTGGGTGACTCTCATTCAGAAAATAATTCTAAAGCCCTTCTCAACATCCTTGCTCTAGCCACACTCATTCTCTTTGCAAGACCAAGCAGCTGCACACATTCCTCTTATAATTACATCCCTTCTCATTTTTCCTTTTAACACCTTCCAAAAATATCATACCCATTACTTGGATTACAGTAGGAATAATTAACTTCCACAAAGCAACACACTCTGCTATCCAGTGCCATTCCATCCCCATATTCTCATACAACCAGCAAAACTTTCACAGAAAACATATCATTTCTATAAAATTACTTAAGAAGCAAAGTTATAATGTGGGTACATTCATATGCCATACTGTCGCTAACAGCACTGCCTCTCATCCTCCCTCACACAGTGTTGTTACAGTACAGGCTAACTGAATCTGTGGTAATGTTGCCCTAGATCCAAAATCATTCACCCACCAATCTGACACAGTGTCTACAGTACGAAGAAACTCAAGCAACTGGCACACCCCTTTCCCGTACATGCCAGATAACTGGTAGCCTATATTATTAAAAAGCACAAAAATCCAAAAACATAAAACTAATGATGAAACTTCATTTACATACAAATCTTCCAGTGTTTAGAAAAGAAACAAACATACAAAACTGTGAACTAGATAACTCCATACATTTCCCACATTTAATTTACTCTGCAAATTTAATCACACACATTGCTTCATCAATGATATGTATACAGTTGCCGTCTTGTAGTGCACTCAGTTTCACCTGTTACTTCACGACATGTTTCGGCAACATAGTGCCATCATCAGGTGCCCTAATTACGCTAATCTGTTTCATTGCTTGCCTTTATAAAATTATTTAAAAAGTGCATATTTGCCAACTATAATAAATTTACACAAACTGAAACTTGTTAAGATTATTCATCTTTTGTGTCATAATTAAAACTTGCGTGTGGTTCTTCCACTATGGGGGTCGTTTTTCTTATAATGGAAGAACCACACGCAAGTTTTAATTATGACACATAAGATGAATAATCTTAACAAGTTTTAGTGTGTGTAAATCTATTATAGTTGACAAATACGGACTTTTTAAATAATTTTATAAAGGCAAGCAATGAAATAGATTAGTGTAATTTGGGCACCTGATGATGGAACTATGTTGCCAAAACATGTTGTGAAGTAACAGGTGAAACTGAGTGCACTACAAGACGGCAGCTGTATACATATCATGGATGAAAATCAGTGCAACAGGATGCTAAAATACAACACATTGCTTCACTGTTACTGTACTTCAACTACATCCCATCTTCAAAGAACTTATAACCAATTTCATATTCAGATATTAGCTTGTATTTTAGTAATTAGAAAATTATATGTTGCAGTGGCTATTGGCGTGTATTCTCACCTCCCTCTGTTGCTGGTGTTAGGATGGTGTCGTGGTGATCTAGGACAGGCCCCTGTGAGGACCCACGAATTACGTCCATGTGGACCAGGGGTGGACAATTCCTCGTTCCAATTGTGTCATTCTTCCAGTACTATCTGCCGCCTGATGGATGCACGTTCACTCTAAGAAGGAAAGCAACATTCTTTATGTCAATACTGTGCTATGAAATCCACTCACTATGCTCACTGAGCTATTCCACCTCCTAAAAGGGGATAAATTAGGAAATATTGTAGAAAAGTAACGCCTCAAGGAATGAGTAGTGGATTGAGAAACTGTAAGTCAAAAATTACATATCTGGATCACTAAGTTTCTGAATTTTGTCCATCAACTTGTATTCTGAATGAACTGTGGGAACATCCCACATTATCACGCATTTCTGCAACGCTCGCTCTTCACATCACTTTTCACCATCACGCGCGCTAACCAATCAGATTGCTTCAAACGATCGCATTTATACTACGCTCGGCGATAGCCCGCGTCTACACCATTACGCGCGCTAGCCAATCAATTCTTGCTCCTCACTTTCGAGTTTGGCTCCGCCCCACCGACCAGTGTATAAAAGAGCAGAGTTATTCAGTTCAATTCAGTTCATCAGACAGCAAGCAACTTCAGCCAGCAGGCTTCGTCGCCAGCGCTCGGTCTTCGGAGACATCGGCAGGCTGCGCCGGGCACGACTGCCTCGGCCCTCCAGCGCTCTCACACCCGACTCACTGGGGCACAGCGCCTGGACTCGCCGGTGGTCGTGTTACGGTCCGACCCACTGGGCTTCTGGCGTAGCCACTGCCTCATGGCTCCTGCGACCGCGCTCGACTAGCCTTTCACCACCACCAGCAGCAACCGCCGCACTGCGATCGAGCAACCTCCATCACTTGCCGCACGGCAACCAAGCAACCAGCTGCCACGGTCGCACTGCGGCCACTCCACTCACCGCAACTAGCCTTTCTCCTTACCGGCGCGCGCCGCGCTACCTCACCGATCAATCATCTCAACAACCACGGTCCTTTTCAGGGCCAACAAATTGTTCCGAAGAAGTGGGTTGTCATCGGAGTAATGACAAGACTACACACGTTGACAAGAGTGCCCCCACAGAACATAATGTTTCATAAAACTGATCTGTTCCTGTCCCTGAGGTGAAGGGGTCCTACTTAGGTGGATCCATAGAGCTAATCTTAATCACAGAATAATCTAAGTCAATCAACTATATCTACATATGCAGCTGTGATCATGTTCTGTTATTGGGAGATCTATAATAAGAAAAGTGGGCATAACATAAAAGCCTAAAACCCAAACCAAATGCAGGGAAAACAATGCAGAAGACATCTGAAATTTACTTGCCAGGCTATACTCTCCTACTGCTAGTAGAAAATCACTGGCTTCTGTGATGTTAGTCATCAATCTAGTACGCAGGTACCAACTTTTCAAACATATCTTCTGCCTCCATATCCCTGAAGATGGACATCAATCTAGCACACAGTACCAAATTTTCATGCATATCTACTACCTCCATATCCCTGATGATGGAGGCGGTATGCTCCTCTCGAATGTCAGTAAACCCATACCAGATTGCATGGTGTAACATCCCACAGGACATTAATCCTGATGTGAGATTTTGACATTTGAGGTTACTGCTGCACTGACTATGAGGACTACGATGATCTTGGATATGATGGCATGTAGTCTGGTGTACATTTACCAACAGTTTGTAGGAACAAGCTGTCTCTGTCTTCAGGGTGAGAAGAATATGGAGGAAACATATTCATCCAAACAGATTAAACAGTCACACAGCCAGGAAACAGTAATTTTTCAGTCACTGGAGTGAGAACCACCAATTTCTTAACATAAAATGATTCGTGGTAACAGCATTGGTCAATAGACCATGCTTCAGTACATACCTGCAGTTGTCTATGTGCATAAGTTGCAATGTGAACACATGGTCATCCTGAGAGTGCATTCTGCTCAGGAGCAACTCTACCAAGTTGTGACTGCACCAGGAAAGGTGGATAAAGCTGATAACGATGGTTGTGTGGTGTGCAGTGGCCAAACTGACGGACTTGCAAGGCAAGTCCAACAGTCATCCAAAGTTACAAAAAATACATGTTCAACTACTTGACTGTCAATTTACAATGCAAACTTTTATTTAAAAAGCTAATTCTTGCTATTCTGTTTCATAGATTTTGCTCAGGTTAATGGAATACAGTGAAGTCTCAAGTTAAGATATCTTCAGACACCAGTGAATTTTAACATCAAACTGAGGAAAACCTTAAACTGAGATGATTTGAGTTTACTAGCTTGGGGGTCATTAAAATTGAACATAAAATGAGGGAAACCCTTCAACAGAGGTATTATATGTGGGTTCCATTACTGCAGCATAAGATTACAGCAGTCAAAACTACAGGGGATGGACAAAAATATGGAAACACCCAACAAAAACACATTACCATGACTAATATGGAGTAGGACAACCTGTGGCTTGTGCAGATCTGCTTGCTGTCTCCTTGAACGGATAAATAGAGGTCCTGTGTGATTTGCAAGGGAGTTATGTACCATTCTTCCTGCAAAACATTGGCAAGTTCTGTTATCGATGATGGAGGTGGATAGAGCGCACGCAGATTGCTCTCCAAAACAGACCACAAAGGCTCAATAATATTGATATCTGGTGATTGTGGGGGCCATGGCAGACATGACACTTCATCTTTGTGCTCAGAAAACCAGTCCTGGATGATGTGAGCTGTGTGAACACGGGCACTGTCATCTTGGTAAGTGGCATCACCATTGGGGAACAAAGTTTGTACCATGGGATGGACCTGGTGGCCCAAAATGGTCACATAGTCATTGGCAGTGAAGTGACCTTACAGGGTAATGATGGATCTGACAGAATATCACAATATGGCTGCTAATACCGTGCTTGAACCCCAGCTATGTTTCACTTTTGGCAGCAAACAATCTGTATCTTAAGCTTAGGATGGCGTTCTCCAGACATAAACTTGGCCAGAAGTCGAAAACAATGTGAAGGTGGACTCATCCGACCAAATGACCGTCTTCCATCACTCCACAGTCCAGGTTTTATGACTTCAGCACCACACTCTCCTCTTAGTGGCATTTTGATCACTGAGAGTGGCTATGGAATTGCAGCTCATCCAGAAATACCCTGCTCGTGGAGTTCCCTTCGTACTGTATTGGTGCTGGCAGGGTTTGTGAGCGTGACATTCAGTTCAGCAGTCACTTTTGCAGATGTAGTCTTCTTATTTTTCGTCACAATCCTACGCAATGTTCATCTGTCTCGATCACACAAGACACATTTCTGTCCATGCTGGTATTTATCAGATGCGATTTTTTCAGTCCTCCTGTGTGTGGCCATAATCTTGGATACTGTGCCTCGCGAAGCACCAGAAACTTCGGCTACATTGGTTATGGAAGCACCCACCATACATTCCCCAACAATTTGCCCGCGTTCAAATTCTGTTAGCTCTAACATGATACAATAGAGGCGAAATAAATAAATAAATCTCTTAGGCTAAACCAAAGCATGTAGAACATGCCATGATACAAGATCTTTTTTTTACAACCAGATATGTGTAAAGCTTCAATTTTTTGGTACAGGTAAAATCATCTGCAAATCAGAATGAGTTAGGAGACAATCTTTTAATGTAGGCCGGAATACTTTTAAATTGCAGATAAACCTTTTTAATTTTCAGTGGAATATTACTGAGTAACTTGATAACCTGTATATGTTACTGACTAATAGTGATATTAGCACTTAGCATATGTAGGTGATATTTATTCCTTGTATTAAATTGTGTATGTTTGTATTTCTGTCAAATTTTTCAAGTTTTTCACCATAATTGATAATAAGAAAAATGTGTATTTGCTTGCAAGGAGAAGTACATTAAATTTCCGCAATAATTTTCAGAAAGAGACTCTGCTTTTACAAGTGTTATTATTTCAGTTATTTTCTTTTGCTCAAGTGAGTTTCTTATAATTGTGAAAACTAGAAATAGGCTTTATTTTTTTATAAGTAATAGCTGAGCATCATGATCATATCTCCCCGGTTTGATGTAAATGCAGGGCTTGAGGTGGGGTTCTTTTCTAAATGGCTTAAAAGCATCCCGTTACTTCTTTGGCAGTAAATGCAATGGACAATACCTTTTTCGTTGTTGTTGTTATCTGTTTCATGGTTGTACAGGCTACTCCCCTGCGTTGTCTAACTAAATTTTGCTTTCGTGTGGCACTGTTTGAAGCACCCAAGAATGCACAGTCCCACATCACATTTCTTGCACTTCATCTGAACACGTTTCCTCTTTCCACGTGCAGAACAAACATGGCATTTCATTCTCATGGCACGAGGTCGGCCAGTGATGTCGATTGGCCTCCTCTAGACGAAGTATTGTGGATGACAGAGCAGGAGGTCGACCTAATGGACATTGTGATTGGGAGCAACACATTACAGCATGTTCCAGCATGTTGTGCATAAGGGTAAGACGAAAGTCCCTATGTGACAGTTTCACACCGCAGGATGATAGCAGGATGAAACTGTTCAGAATCGTCAGATCCAGTAAATGGAAGACACTTGTTTGGCAGCAATAAGGGTTTTTCAAAGAAAGTAGGGGGCAGGCAATTTTCCTTTGCATCAACTTCTGCCAGATACCCTAAATAAGCTGAGAAACTTGTGAAGATAGAAATATATAGGCTTATGGCCAGCTCACTTTTATGGCATGGAGTTTCTGCTAACAAGCCACAGTGTTACAAACAGGAAAGATTTTATACTGCAGAACTGTTGTGTGTAGGAGCAGAAAAATTTTATACTGCAGAACTGCTGTGTGAAGAATTTTTTAGTTAATTCCATTCATTTATCATAAAAATTGTATTAGATAGAGCAATTCAAAATACAACGCTCAAGCGCTCTAAGTGGAACTGGCATTTAAACGTAGAGCAGAAACGTGGATTTAAACCCCTGCAAGCAGTGGGCATTTAAATAAATCCCGGTCAGCTAGCTTTACTTGCGTTTCAAAACTCCGGCGGTTAAAGGTTAAGGAAAGATTCATTTTCGTATTCTTAAGACCAATAATAAATTATACAATGTCTGAAACAGTATGTCCTTCTCTTGCCTTGCATCCAATCCCAGTGTGGAGGTGGCCTGTCTCCAACAAAACAGTTGTTTACAACAAAATTTTAAGTTTTTCTATTGTTGATGTCGCGTCTGAATTCTTAGATATTTTATTGAAAATGAAAACACAATATGTTGGCAGAAAATGAGGTACACATTTCCTACTCCCTCCTACTTCATTGGACAGAAATAAATTTG
>NW_019731597.1:13615-31873 GCF_002891405.2 Cryptotermes secundus
AGTTATGACGGGTACAGGCTGTATTCTCACATCCGGTAATACATATATAAACTTGTAGAATAATGTGAGAACCCATCCCATTTAAGCGATGGGTCAGACGTTTACAGTAAACAATCACAGAAGTTTCTGTTGTTGATGACACGTCCCAGCCGTAAGGACACACATATTTTATTCTATTCCAACCAATGGGAATTTAGCCATAAATTTTAGTGGGGGGCGTCCTTGGGTTGATCCTTGCTTCAATGACAGAAACTGTACGAAATGTTATTTTAGTTCAGCATCAGTTTTCATTTATCGGTGAAAATGGAGAAATGGATAATTCGCAGTAAGAAACCCAAGTTAAGTGAAAGTGGCAGTAATGAACCGTGTGCAACTGTAAGTAAAAGTGAAACAATTGTAAGTTCCATCCACTGCAACGAAGACGAAACCACCGTATGTGTGAATACAGCTGCAATAGATAACAGCGTGACTCAAAATCAGGTGCATGAAAATGACGTTAATTATTTCCCTAATTACTGGACACAAGATCAATGGCTAAAAAAATTGAAAATATACGAGTGGTTGACAATTAGTAAACAAGGGCTAGGCTGTACAACATGTAAATCAGTGGGAACTCTAGGGCCTGCAAAAACACAAGGTTTGAAATTATCTAGTGAGTGGTGTGAAGGTAGGGTCAAGGAATATGGTGAAACAAAAGAGAAGAAACAACAGTCGATTAGGAAGAAACTGTCTTGTCATAAACTATCGGCAGCTCATGTTAAAGCTAGTGACATTTTATGCCTTGCTAAAAAAGAAACAATTGAATGTCTGAATGTTAAAACACAAGAAAAACAATACGTTACAACTTGTCGCATATTTAGGACAGCTTATCAAATAGCGAAAGTGAACCGTCCCATGACAGATTTAGCAGCTTTGATTGATTTACAAGAACTAAATGGTTTAGCTATGGGGCGTATCTTGCAGTCTAATCATGCGTGCACTGATATTTGTGATCATATAGCAGATGAAATGAGAAAGAAACTTGTTAAATATATTATTGATAATGATCTTAAGATAGGTTTCATGATCGATGAGACTTCTACTCGAAGTAAAAAAGAAGCTCTTGTAATCTGTTTACGTTGCAAACTGCCTGATTCCATGGATGCGAGTAGTTATTTTTTTGATATAGTGGAATTAGAAAATACTACAGCTGCAACGATCAGGGACGCCTTTCTCAACAATATTAAGAGTAATGGATTTCACAGTGACTTTCTATCATGAAATTGGATTTCATTTGCTTGTGGTGGGGCCTCTAATTTACTTGGAAGGCATGCAGGTGTTGCACAACTTTTGCTCCAAATGTATCCTCAATTGATTGTTTGGCATTGTAGTAATCATCGATTAGAAATAGCGGTGAATGATACAGTACAGGAAATGTCAACAGTGTGCCACATGCAATCATTTTTTGATAAACTCTATTCCGTTTACAGCGTGTCTCCAAAGAACAAATCTGAATTAGAAACTGTTGCTGCACAACTGAGTATGAGATTAAATACCATAGGACGAGTGTTAGGAACGACACGTTGGGTATTGTCTAGTGCGCGGTATGTGAGAGCCATATGGAATAATTACCCTGCTCTTTATAAGCATTTTCACAATAAGTCTGTAGACCCAAAACACACGGGAAGGGAGAGAGCTCAATATTCTGGATTGAAAAGAAAACTAAGCGACGTAAACTTTGTTCTAAATATGGGACTTCTGTTCGATGCTTTAACAGAACTTGAACACCTGTCTTTAAAATTACAAGAAAAGAAAATCACATTGCCTGAAGCACATCATTTAGTTCTTGTTAAGTATCACGTCTTTCAGTCCATGGCAAATAATCCAGGTGAATATTATTCTGAAGTTCTAACGGCTGCTGATAAATTAGAATTTAAAGGAGTTAGCTTAGAACATGGAAAAGTGCAGAAGATTAGTGAACAACAATTCTTTCAGAAATTAAGTGACAATATAAATACCCAAATGTTCACCACTAGAGCTTCACACGAATCGACTGGAAGTAGTAACACATGGTCAAATAGGGGCAAATACAGTCAGTTACTGGACAACTTGAAAATAATGGATAAGGCTAAGTGGGTAAAATGTCAAGATCCATGTTTTGCTGATAAAGAGATTAGGGAACTCGCTGAGTCATTTATGGTGTGTAAGAAAACTTCAGTTCATGGATTCCATGAATATTACATGAATATAATGAATGGTGACGACATGTATCCTGATGAACTAAAGCCGTTGATTGCAGCTGCAAATACTATTATTATTTCAACTGCAGAGTGTGAGCGTGCATTCAGCAACATGAACAACATTATTTCAACCATCCGAAGCGCGATGCTTTTAAAAACAGCATCTAGTTTAATGTTTATTTCATCAGTGGGACCCCCTCTTAGTGCTTTCAATGCAGAATATTATGTAAAACAATGGCTAAAGAAAGGATGTCGACATGCAGATTACCAGTCTTATGCAGCCCCCGCAGATAGAAGATCAGTGACTTCAGAAAGCAATGAAAACATCTGGAAATTATTCTAAAGATAAGCAGATAAGCACTCGTAATGCATGTGTGACTTTTATTTTAACCCATGCCATTTAAACTACTGTAATATGTTCGTAGGTCTTAGATGGAACACAGACTATATACATCACTCGGTATAATTTCATAATTTATGTCTATGAATTAAAAGGGGAAAACCATCCCGGTTCTATTTTCATTCCACCTTAAGCACTGTGTAAATGTGTTATAACCTGCAACTCTCCGTGAATATATTATCACGAGTGGTATGGACTGTATTCATCTCTGAGGACAGGCACTAGTGGCAGGCTTGTGTGAAAATGGTGGGAAATTCTTGAATAGCAGAGTGATTGTTAGCTTATCCAGAAGGGCTCGTTTCTGTGGTGTTCATTAGTAATGGTATCCACATGGCTTCTTGTGGAATAACAAAGATATAAGTGAGATCCAGTTTGTGTTTCTTGGTACAAGCCCTTCTTGGAATAAGAAATGCCTGTAAATGTTTGGAAATAAAAAAGGTAGAATGTAATGGAAATTTGATTGAACATTGACAGTGACTCATGTTCATAACAATTAAACTTCTCCATCTGTTATTACTTGATGAACATCCTATGTGGGCAATCTTATAAAAGATAAGTCTTGTATGAGATCACTCAGTATGATGCTCCTAGGGACCACCATTCATTAGTTTCAGAGTTCAGTAAGAACCTTAACAAACCCATAACATGTTTATATCTAAAAAAAAAAACATATGCTGCATACAGTGAAGAAACTCCTGTGAAAGTGCAGCTATAATGATATAATATGGAAGAGAGAAGAGCATGCTCATTATGTTAGTTCATGCTTCTTAATGTAACACACTTTTTTCTCCTGTTTTGGCTGCAACATGAAATCTAATATGGAGAGTTTACTGGTTGACAGAGTATTTCTTATTAGAGATAAGAGGGAGAGATGTCAAATTTTATAACCACATTTCATTACAGATCAGTAGAGCAGAACATGTTTCCTTATATTAATATACAACGATGTGATAATGATTGTTGGGTAGAGTGTCATGAGTCAGGTTTGTATATCCCTCTGATGAGTCTACTCCGCTTAAGAGATATAAGGAATAGCACGCTGCTAAACGAGGGCATTCATTTTTTCTGTGTCTGAGAAATTTCTGCCTCTGATAAGTTCTTATGCAGTTCACTTTAGAGCGTTGTGTTATATAAAGCAACCGAATCTGCATGTGATGTCTAATATGAGATTGTAATGTTGGAGAGATGAAGTGCATGAATTTATGTTCTGTGTGTCTGTTTTTCTCATTAGTATGATAGAATGTATGAATCAGTCACTTGTTCAGTAGGATTCAGTTGTATTGTTTCTCCTTCACTTGTTGTTCAGTACAGCATTGTGTATATGCACAAATTTTACGTTCTCCACCCATTCACTGTCTTCCATCATGGTGAGCTGTTCCTGGCGTGCAAGGTGGAGAATGGACCAAGGCCGATGGAGGAGGTAGTAAAGGCACAACACAGATGCCTCAAACCAGGCCAGCTTTTGCTGGACACAGAATCAGAGGTTAGTGAATTTCAGACTATGTAGAGGCAGTTGTGGTCTAGTATGAGGTGCTGTCTCACCATCTGCCTGTATTTGAAACTGGAAGTTTTTCCATTCCTATTCATTTTCATTTGTATTTCAATGACAGTAAATCAGACTAAACTGCATCAGATGATTAGGTGGTAGTGAATAATGATTGGAACACATGTGGATGGAAGTGGTCATGGTAAATTTAAGTTACTGCCCCAACTTTTGCCTGAAGGGAGTGAGGAAAGCCACAAGAAATCCTCAGCCAGTCAGGGTAGTCAGTGCCTTGGCCAGAATTCAAACCATGGCTCTTCTGAATACAACTCAGAAGTGTTACCACTTTAGATAACACTTAACTTACTCATGTTCGTAACTGTAAAGGTGACTGCAAATTCTGAATTTAACTTTGACTTAGAAGACATGTGATTGCAGATGTTGTGACACAGCCTTATGCAGGATATCATTTCACTGACAGGAGTCCTTGACATCTTGCTCCTTCACTCAGTTCTGCTGTTCTCAGCTTCATTCTTCATGAGCTGCAAAATAAAGATGCATATCTGTACTATCCACAGATGTCCCATTTAAACCAAAACAACAGTAACAATATTTCTTGGAGTAATTCCCGGTGTTATGTAAATTGCATCCCATTAAAGCTGGTAACATTTTATATGAGACTTTTTATGAAGTTGGTGAATGAATGGCATACTGGGGGGAGGGGATATTCTTTAGGTGAACCGATATCATAGAGGTTCTGTTGTAATGTGTCCAGTGTTTCCATTATATGGCCATAGTTAAATACAGCCTGTCTGTAAAAAAGTATGAAAAGTGAAAATCTTGCCGAATCTTTCCCTTCTCTCCAGCAGAAACCCATTACATTTATTTATTTATTGCAATCTCAAAACCTATAAAATGTCTAAGAATCTTTACTGATATTGCATATTGTCTTACAGATGTACGTGGCTCAAGTGAGGAATCTGACATTGAATGAAAGCATTCTACTACAGACACTTGGTTTTGAAGTGTCTGTAGATCATCCGCACACACATGTTGTGCGCCTCTTTCATCTAGTTAGAGGTAAGTGTCTTGATGTCACTAGAGAAAGATGAGGTACATACATATGTATCTAACAAGGCTACTTGAAAAGCTGGATTATATTGTAGGTGTTGTGAACATCATCATATGGAATTAATATGCAGAATATTTTTATACCTTAATGGCATGTATAGGCACTATGTTTGGTGTAAAGAAATACAACACACTTTGAATCTTTATTTTATTGTGGCAATGAACATCAGGACAATTAAAGATAATAAATAATGGCTATTTCTTATCCTCACTTTTGCATTCATGTGGTAGTGATGTGATTATCAGCAGCATCACAATTCATGGATGTTTCTTCTTTCCTAGGTTGTTTCTGCTCTCTTGTCTTTCCATCCTCTGTGCTTATCTTCACACTCACCATTGCCTTTATTTCCCCCTGCCCCTCCTGTAATTACGCTTATTGTTTCATGACTTGTTCTTCTGTGTTATGCATATCAGGTTGACTCCAAAATTCTCATCTTTTATTAATAGATACCCGAGTTCAAATATTGAGTCTACTATGATAACTCAGTTTGTCAGGCTATTTTATTGCACTCCAGGGAAAAGTAAGCTTATATTCATGTCTTATTACCAAAGATGCCAAATATATCCTTAGAAACTGTAGCAAAATTTACTTATTCCAGGACCCAGAATTTTATAGGAAAATAAGTAGAGATCAGACTGAATTTGGAGAAGGCATGAATCTTCTGTATTCCCGTCTCTTGTCTAAAAATACATACACAACTGTAATTTTACTTGTTTTTATATAGGATTCCACCTAGGAGGAAGCCCTTAGGTTGCAAGGATCTGAGAGCAAAATGCCAAGGAGAAGTTTTTAAAGTCTGGGAGTAGTTGGTGCACACACTTAAGCTGAAATAGTTCCTTATTCCTTGCTTATAACTACACACCACATGTTTTGACAATAAACATTCATCATGAGATGTTATATACAGCACAGTTAAAACATTCTGTACCCTAAGCGGAAGTTTGTTAAAACAGAAAATAAATAAGAAAAGTTAATAGAATATAATGTTTGATCAGATTAGACTTAATTTTACATGAAAAAAATTTTTTTAGTTGAAAGTACCAGTCTTAATGCACACATTTGTTGTTATTTCTAAGTTACTAGATATTGTCATGTGTATTAGTGACTATAGATGGGGTTTGGATTGGTGAATAGATTTTTTAATGCCTTATACAGTGAGCTCATACTTAACAAGCAATATGGCACTAACACTGATTTAAATAGTCGGTATAGCGACTGGCTACGAGGTGGATGACAGAGGGATTTGAGTTCGAGTTTGGGAAGGGTCAAGAATTTTCTCTCCCCATCATCCAGACCAGCTCTGGGCCCACCTAGCCCCCTATCCAATAACTACCAGGGGATCTTTCCCCTGGGGTAAAGTGGCCGGGGCATGAAGCTGTCCTCTCACTTCCAGCTAGTGCCAAGGTCAAGAAAATATGGGTCTATACATCCATTTCCACATATGCCTTCATGGGATACTGCTTAATTAGTTAAGCACAGGGACAACTTTACAGTTGACCATTAAACATGCACTAGGATTCTAAGTCTTCAGTAGTCATATCCTGGTAATGGAATTAAAGCAGTCTCACTGTGATTAAATCACATACTAAATCTTGACATGTTTACTTCTAATTGTTCTTTAACTACTAACTTCCTGTGGCAAGTCCTACCAACAGCTGACTGAATTCTCATTCTCGTACCCTCTGTTGTAATCCGTTGTATTCCCATTCTCTTGTTTCTGACGTCCTTCAAACTGTCTTCCTTATAGATTTGCAGCACGGACCTCACAGCACTCAAAGCATGTGTCATGTCTATGCGTGTCTATTGGCCCTCTGCCTAGCACTGGGCATGGTGCGGACCACATAGAAAACACTTCTTCTGTTGTCCTTTATAACCATTTGGCATGGACCACAGCAGAAACACAACCTGCCTATTGATGTATGACGTCTTACCACTGAGTGGCCTAGCAGTGGGTCGATATGTCATAGTATTGATGTTTGTCTGGTAGTAGTAGTAATACATAAGGGATGTGCCCAACTGCTGGTCTTTGCACCGTGACCTTCAGTCTTCAATGATCTATTGTGCCTTTTATGTTACCTAGGTCAAGTCTTAGAATTCGATTTAGACACTTCAGACTCCTAGTCTATACTTTTCCATTCTCCCTCCAAAATCACAAATTTTCAGGAAGTTACACAGTAACTCACTGACCTTTCGTTACTCTATTATTCATATTCACTTGTGTTTGAAAGTCAGGGTCCTGTGGAGGCCAAGGAAGAAAAGGAGAGTCATTGTGTGTGCGGCACGCGGCACGCACACAGAAAGACTACACAGGGTAAGTACAAATAACAATATACACACATAAGAAAACACCACATACATAAGATGGTAATACAAATATATTTGTATATTACAGATAACACCTATACAGTGTGGAAACAAGAACTAGCCGCTGCAGCACTTCAAACACAGGGCAAATAACCCTAACAATTTTAAAATTTTAAAATTTGGACAAGAATTTAAAGGTTTAAAATTAGAACTAAAGATTTTATTAGGGTGCTATTACAATAAAGTCAAAATTAATGTGTGTGAAGTAATCTACGGGTGGACAGCTATCAACGAAGTAGAAGTTGATAATGACAGGGAGAGGGTTTTAGATGTTAAATTTTGAACTGGGTGCAGTGTGACAGCGATGTGAGTGTTATACACCTGATGATGGCCGTCCGAGGCCGAAACATGTAGTGTAGGGAGCAAGATCAAAGACACAGAATATATTGTTTGCACTTGAGACGGAGTTTATATTGTAACGTGTCGGCAAACCCGAGGAGTAACTTCTATGGAAACGCTACAATAGACCGTTACGGGGGAGACAACAATTGCTCCATGGTAATTCTAACAGGAGTCTCCATGGTTATAACAGAAGGTTCGTTGCCTAACAGCGGGCAAGGTTATAAATAGCCCAGCTTCAGCGAGAAACAGTCAGTCTCGGAATAGTCTTCGAAGAAGAGTATCGGAATAGTCTCCGCAGAAGAAAGCTTCGGATCGCACGTCTAAGAAGTCAGTTTGGAATATCCGTCTGGGTCCAGTATCGCCGGAATATTGTGAGCAGTGATTGTAGCACTGCAAGTGCAGATGGTTGTAAAGTGTGTAATGTGAGCGAAAGGAATAAATTCGCTATATTGAGACGACGGCGTCAACTTATTTGTAGCGTGACACACAAACACGCTACAATATCATTTATTATTTTCTTTATAATAAATATGTTGGTTTCCTGCGGTGTTCACTGCTGTATATACAGCAACAGCGTCCACCTGGAAGTTGTTCCTGCATGTTGATGTGGCTAAATTAAAGTGGGAACACCTCCCGGTGTTTGGACATCATAGTTAATAGATGACTGTGTGCATATGCACTTCATATGATTCAATGCTTTCTGTTCCCGGTGGCTACTTGCCAGGCAGTGATCGAGTGTATGTGCATAGGCCTTATGCTTCGAATTGCCAGAACAAACCCACAGCCAGCAAGGATGTAGCAAAGGTGGCGTACAGGTAAGGCACTATGTTCATGTTGCCACTTTTCAGCTTTCACTCATCCGAATCACCTAGCATGCATACCATAAGTGTTTTGGGTTGAATGGAGGCTTTTAATTGTGACAGTTACTAAGAGCTAAAATGGGCCACGCCATAGCTCAAGAGGTTAGTCGTTGGCTAAAATTGAGGGCGTATGTTCTCTGTTGTGTAACATATCATACTTTATGCTCTCTAATTCATTCCACATTTTTCAGTCATTTTGCCTCAGGAAAGTCAAACAGCATTTCACTGGTCATGTACAAATACGTTTGAGCCAGAGATACAGTGAGCACTTCTGTCATTGAATTGGTGATGGGGAATTATGCTGTATATGCAGTTTACATTGTCTGTGAGGTGTGGGTGTAATATTGTTATACTGATAGCTGTTTATTTTTTTCTTTTTTTCCAGCCCATGTCTGACCACCACGTGTCTCCAGTACAAGCCAGCAGTAGTAGCCTGTTTCTGCATGCACCTTGCATGCAAGTGGTTCAGCTGGGAGATGAGTTTGCTGCACAGCTTCAAATGACTGTGTGTAACATATTTTTCTTATGCTATAAGCGTAAATTATCCCATAACTTTGTTGACTTTGTGCAGGTTTCCATCCATGCTGCAGGTTAGTGTACTGACTCCAGTCTTGGCCTCATTGTGTGTATTGTATATATTTTATACATTTCTGAACATGGCCATTAATTTCTGTCATGTTATGGGATTACTTTAAATTATATTATGGGACCCTGTAGTTGAAATTTGAAAATCCAGAAGGTTTCTCCATCTGTAAATGAATGAAACTTGTTAAACTAATAAACGTAAATAAAATATTGAGAAACATTAGACGAATTCCTTCCTAAAGAATGGGTCTGTACTGGGCAATATTTATCTGTAAGTGCCCATGCTAACTCAATCCTAGTGGCCTCGCGGTTTATAGAATGGCTTGTCTTTGCCCTCTTGAAGACTGGGATCGTAGTTTCGAATCAATCCCACTCAAGGCATGGATGTTTGTGTACTTTTATTCTGCGTTTGTGTTGCCCTGTGCAGGTAGCGGCCTTGCGACAGGCCGATCCCCCGTCCAAGGAGTCCTACCGACTATCAACAAGATTAAGGAACTGAAATAAAACAAAGCGTTTCACGGATGCCCTGTACTCCGGAGCGAGCAACAGGAATATGACGACCCGTGTTGTGGTGAAACTGTACCTACATTCCCCCATACCTCTTGCCATAATGCTTAAATAATTAACCACAGTGATAACTTTACCTTTACTTTTAACAACCCGTGCTAAACGAAAAACTATTCAAATTCGTTTGAATTATGTTTTAAAATCAAAGTCCATTTGTTCATTCATTCATTCATTCATTCATTCATTCATTCATTCGTCAATGGCTCTACAGCCTTTTGTTGGGCCCTAGCCTCTTCTTCAGTTTCATAATATTTTCTGCACATACAGTAGAACTCCTTGGATGGAGGATCAGCCCGTCCCAAGGCCGAAACCTACACACAGGACAACACAAACACAGAATAAACACACACATCCATGCTTGGAGTGGGATTCGAACCAACGGTCCCAGCGTTCCAGCGAGCGAAGACAGTCCATGCCTTAGACCACGTGGCCACTGTGACCGGCTTAAACCGAATGAAATTCTAGGACTTTACAACCCAATGTAGAATATAGTATTTTCCCTTGATTCGTAATGAATATGAGTATGTGAAAATGAAACGAAAGTAAATTCCGAGTTCGCAAGGAAAAACTAGACCTGTTTAACCTCTTACGGTTTCTTTTCTTTCTATGTAATGGTGGGGAGTACAAAGAGCAAAGAGATACACCACGCTGAAGGTAAAGGTAAAGTTGTCCCCGTGCTTAACTAATTAAGCACTACGCCATGAAGGCGTATGTGGGAATGGATATATAGAGCCACATTTTTTTGACCTTTGCACTAGTTGGAGGCGAGTGGTCAGCTTCAAGTCCCGGCCTTTTTACCCCCGGTACAGGAGGTTGGGTGGAACCCAGAGCCGGTCTGAATGACTTGGAGAAGAGAAAATTCTTGAACCTATCAGGACTCGAACTCCGATCCCTTGGTAGTCCAGCCTATAGCCAGCCTCAATACCGACAGATACCGAGTACGCCATCCCGGCTCCCACTCCACACTGAAACCTGATTAATATACGTCACCATGTTAGGTCCGCTGACAACACCACTAATACCGCCTCAAGGATTAGCTCCTGTAACATCCCGGCCGCGTGTAAGTGGGTCAACGTGTGCTGAAACGTCATTAGGGCCTAAGTTCGGGAGTGCAAAGCATGGGCTGAAGTCCAGTAATTTTGTGACTGTCAGTTCAGGAAGAAGACACCAGCAAAACTTACTTATTTCAGACTATGACATTTAGTAACCTACGTAGAACACATCCAACATTAATGGGATCAGACTTCACTATTTCTTAGTCTGAACTAAATGAACGGCTTCACACTTCTGCTGCCTTTATCCAGTCATACGCCTATATCTCACGGGCAGTGACCTGATTATTTTCAGATGTCTCTTTATCAGCAAGCATGTATTAACACCATATTGGATTAAGAGTTTTTTAAATTCTATTTGAGTATTAGAAATTTTAATAAAGCGAAATCCAATCTCTCACAAAGGATTTTTTTTTTTTACAAATTAGTATGGCGTCTTGTATGATGTGTTAAGTAAAGTTTTCAATATAATCTATTTCGATAAATGTACAGTAAAAATAAAGCAGAGGTGAAGCTTTCCCTGTGTTTAATTAAGCACCACGCCATGAAGGCGTATGGGGAGTGGAGTTATAGCTCAACGCATTCTTGACCTCCGCACTAAATGGAGGCGAATGATCAGTAGGAACCAGATGCAAATGCATAGTTCTTTCTTGCAACCAGAAAGTATGCTCGTTTGGATACGAATTACTTAATTTCTTAAATTTTGGACATGGTTTGATGGTGCATATAAATGCATATTTTGCCTGTTTTATCAATAAGCATCATATATTCGAAGATCTCTATTTATACTGCATATTTCCTTTTTAAAATGTTTATCATATTGCCACGTGTTGGGTACGTCACGCAACAAATAACTTCACGCCGTTCTGGATACTTCACTCGCTCTTACATTTACAATCTCACAACTACTGCCATCTGCAGTATCACAATTACTTCTACTGTTTCCATTCACTCCGGCGAATGCTAGACTGCAACTGACTGGTTACTCTCTCTCACTGACGAATATTCATGTTACGTAGCTTCCGCACTGACAACACAGAAAACAGTTACGTGATAGCTTTCACTGTTGCATAAACACCATGTTTATAGGCATTGTTGGGGAACGTTGCCGAGAGTTGTTTATTGCTGCGTAATAACTGTGGTGTCCCCTGTTACGTCACCGCGGGGGAGAGGGATGGAATGTTGACTGGCCTGTTATCTTAGCAGAGGCAGTTGCTCCGATAATGTTACGTCACCGCTGTAGGGGGGGGGTGTTTACCAAGCGTTGCGCCGTCCACGTCACAATGTATATTTTTTAATTGTATGTTCAAATTTTCAATCATGGTCGTGTGTATACAATTTTTCTTTTCCGTATTAGAATATGTTGCATATTTGACTCAACATTTCGTCATGATTCATGTTTCTGATGAAATACACAGGACGGGACTTCCCCGATCCCTCTACTCGTAATTTGCCTCATCCACATACCATCAAAATGGCCGCGAAGAGATTAGTCGGAAGCGTTCACATGTAGCCACTATCAACATAATACTATTCAACCGATAAGGGACTTCACTTATTTATTTCCGAAGTCTCCACGAGGTTCATTATGCTTCTTCATTTGAAGCTGGGGGCCATTCACGTTAGTGGTGACTAGTCTGTAGTTAAGTTTGTTCAGCTTTCTATAGTCATGCCGAAAGTGAAAGTAAGTCAGAACACTAAATTACAGCTGTATCACCGGGAGTTCGAAGGAGAGATGATAAGTATGGATAACGAATTTTTTTATTGCAGAGCGTGTGAAAAAACAGTTAGTTGTGAAAAACGTTTTCAAGTGCTTCAGCATTTCAACACTAATATACACAAAGAGAATATTAAGTTACTGTTTAGTTACTGAAGACGCCATTCGGCGTGCAGCACCAATTCAAATTGCCCAAGATGTACTAAAAACGCAGAACTAGAAACGAATCTTTCCTATATATCTGCTCACTTCTCTCATCTTCCATCCGCCATTTCCTCATTGGAGGCAAGCAATAGCAATACTACTTTGTATCAGTCGTTGTGTTCAAAACCAGTGTTTCCAAATTGAATTCGGTTCCTGGAAGAGTTGGTGAACTGGTAAAGGAAAAAGTACACAGCATTCTTTAAAAAATCCAGGATATGAACAGATTTGTGAAATTGAAGAAATTTTAGCTGGTAAACGTACTAAACAGCCAAGTAAAAAAATCACTTATGAGTGGAGCAAATAGCGGCTTTTGTACATGCGCCCCTGAGTTCCTGTGAGGTGGAAAGAAGTTTTCCCACTATAAGGACATCTTACGAGTCAATAGGAGGCGACTAACTATGGAAAACCTAAAACATTTAGTAACTGTGAACTGCAACAGAAGAGAAATTGAAAGTTTGGAGAGCTAAATGTGAGTACCATTGGTTTTTTAAATTTGTAATGAAATATGTTTGCTTTGTTGCATGATTTGTATTTAAGTATAGCTTTTTATTGCAAGTGAATCATTCAGTGATTACATAAAATGAACTTAAATATTGATTTGTTGGTTGTTAAGGCGTAGTGTCGGGGGGCGTGGAGGTATCCCCACAGCTTCCACCACTGTTATGCCCTTACGTCCTTACAACAGGGGTGGATTGGTTATCTCACCGCTGTCTCCACTGTTACACCGATGACGGGGGCGTGAAGGTATCCCGCGCTGTCACCCGGTTTAGTAAGCTGCCACCATCTTGTTATGTCAAGAACTCTAATGAACTTATCAGTGCTTACGTCACTCACTGGTCTTGGCTTAACTCGCAATTCGCCGAAGCTTTGGGAAGTCCTGGAGTCGTCAGGGAAGAGGGTAACACTTAAGGAAATGCTAGGTTAAATTAAAATCACACACATTCCTATCCTATTCTATTTCCCTATATCACTATATACATACTATATACACACTTTGCTGACGTTCGTCGGTTCGTAATACATTTGATGACGACCCTGTAGCACCTCATTAGTTCTACCGCCTGGCACCCTGCTGTCGGGTATTCTGCGCCTCTGTAGCTCTTAATGAACCTAGTCCATCTAGTTAGCACTATCTTTCTCTGGGGTTTACACTTTAAAATTATCACACTTATTGTTCATGGCTATATGAAGT
Source organism: Cryptotermes secundus (assembly GCF_002891405.2). Lineage (NCBI taxonomy): Eukaryota > Metazoa > Arthropoda > Insecta > Blattodea > Kalotermitidae > Cryptotermes > Cryptotermes secundus. The sequence goes on from NW_019731597.1 coordinate 27,733, forward strand.
TGGTTTCACTTACTTGGCTGAAGAAACAGACGCTCGCCATCACCAACCAACGCCCACTCATTGCCATCGCTCTCTCGGCAATAGCCTCCGGCTGAACTCTATGGCACTTAATAATATTAAAAAGTCAAAAGTCAGAATTTTTTTTGATTGATACCTCTAGGGTTTATGTACCCTCTTTTTGCTGATTCTTTGTGTTCCGGGGTATATTGGCCCGCCCATTCTGACGTGATTTTGGGTCGGTGTGGCCCACTCATTGGCAGCCTATTGAGAAGGATTCGACTCTTTTGGGTCTACTGCCTTCTCTGACTCGGCGTTTTCCTCCTGCCACAGTGTTTATGACCTACGTCATATAGCTTCTTCCTCAATGTCAGCGTTATTACGCTGCCGTGCTAGCATTCTGATTACTAAGGTATTGCCTGTTACACCTCTTCGCAAACCCAAGCTTCCTGGTACGTTTCATCATTTATGTTTCTTAATCTTACAGTCTAAATACTATTATTCAAAATTTACCCCAGAAAACTATATCTACATGTACATGACCCTTGCGCCATTACATTGGTCTTAAAATAATGTAAAATGAATTTTAATATTTGGTATAAATTCTTATGTGCATATTTCGGAAGTTTTTCATGCATAAATGCATACATATTTAAGGGATTATTAGGGCATAAAAATCAGGTCCCTAATGATCAGTTTTGTGAAGCGGCCGCTGTAACGCCAGAGAAAGAGCCCTCGATAGGAGGCTGGGTGGGCCCCAGGGCTTGTCTGGATGCAATGCAGCAGAGAAAATCTCTTGCTCGTTTTGGGAATCGAACTCCGACTAGTAGACCGTCGCTATACTGACTGAGCTGACAAAAATATAGAATATATCGAAGAAAAAGTTTATAAAGCAGTTTGAGCCACTGAGACCGATGTCGTGCTATGCGCATTCTCTTCAAATGTGTTTGTTTTCGGGGTACTGACAAAGAGCTGAGTGCACTTCAAGAATGTATGTATACGGTACAGTACTCGTCTGAACAAGCAGATTATCTAAGGCTTGTAATATGCTTCACTTATTTTCGCGAGGTGCCTGGATCCTGTGATCCCCTCATCCTCCGCAGGCAAGCATTGGGCAGAACGCCGCTACTGTCCCTTCCTCTCAGCAAACCTTTCCATTTCCTCTGAAGTTATCTCGTCTCTTGCCCTATATGACCTTCAAATTGATGCAATTTAACCTTTACCATCTTACATACCCTTGCAAGTAGTAACCCTTGTGGTCTGGGATCATTTAGTGTCTGAGAAGATTAGGTATGGGCCCTGTCGTATGGTAAAAAGGTAAAGCCATCACTGCAACAGGCCTTGAAGACCCATAGGGTTGTGAAATGTCGATGCAGCCACATTTTCTCTAGACAGTCAGCTCACAGATGGTGGTAAGGTTGTCAGCCTTATGCGCCGGCTGCCCTTTACCCCCCAGGAAGATTCCTGGTACTCATTTCTCTTAGAGCCTGAGTTGACCCCAAGGCAGCTGGAATGATTTGGTAAATAAAAGAAAAAATCCACCTCATCAGGACTCGAACCCACGACTTTCCGACTGTACTGTGAACTGCCCTATGAATATATATATTAAATGCAGTTTTACACGTATGTCCCCCAGTCTCCTTTACTCGTAACTATTTAAGAGCTGGATTTATTATAAATTATTATTATTATTACTACTACTACTACTACTACTACTATTGTGGTTCTATAGCCCTTTGCTGGGCCTTAGCCGCTTTTCAGTTTCTAAATTTTACATACAGGCGGTCTGACTCCTTTGACGGGTATCAGCCCGTCGCAAGGCCTCTTCCTACACATTACACAAACACAGGATAAACGCGCAGCCATCCATGCCTCGCGTGGGATTCGAACCCACGCACGACCCCGGTGTTTGAGGGGTCGAAGACGGTTCATGCTTCAGAACGGTCGGCCACTGTAATCGGCGAGTTTCTTCTAAATAATACACAGAAATTTATTTTGTATCTAAAAGTAAACAAATTATGTCTGAGCTACAAAGACCAGCCAGTTAATGCTATTTAAGAGAAACGTTGTGAGAACGTCACGAAACACAGAAATACACTGTGTGGGCAGAATGTGGTTTTAGTATGTTAAAGAAGGTTGTACACATGGTACCTGCTGGGCTTCAGAAGTTTAATTCTTCTATTTATATTCAAATATATTCCTCAGCTCTTTACTTTAAAACACCTGCAATTTATGTTCCGCCCTCTGAATACAAAGTCATATCTGAATGATAAGTGAAAGTAACATAATCCTTAACGCAAATGGGATCGAACATTGCAATTCATTGGTTATTACTCCTAATATTCAAAATATTCCCATTCAATTCCTGACAAGGAGGCGAACTATCCTGAGGGTTTCAAGTTTTCTTCAGCCTCTCCAGGAAAATACTGGGACAGTACCGCATAAAATAAGCCATGCTTGTTATCTTTCAAGTTAAGGCATAATTCAAAACTACCCACTCATCGACCCTATTCAACCTATCCAGTTAAGAAATTGTTTTTGAAGAAATAAACAAGTATAATACTGGAAAGTTGCTCTCACGTAATCATATGACTGTATTCATTTCTGTTGCAGATAAATCAAAAGACGGACAGAGCAAAACAATGGTGTCACAAGTGTCGATTGCCATGTCCCCCATTGTGCTGTCACAGAAGAACGAGGAACTTCCTGAGGTGTTCGACGACAATTTATAATGAAGTGACCAACTATGTCGTTAATTAATTACGTCACAGAACAGAAGTTAAATTATATATCGGACGATTCACTTGGAGACAAAGAAACTCTATATATGAGTGAATCTTTCACTGCAACAGTATATAAGGAAGTCTTTTTAGGCGGTTAGTGTGGAGTTGATGTCTGACGTGTCAGAGACTGTCTCCATCATCAGGTATTTATGTGACGAATGCTGTGCTCGCACGCTATACAAGAGAGACAGAGGTAAGAAAGTGCAGTGTGTAAAAAGAGGAAGTCGTGGGAGAAGTGCGAGGCACTTTATTGGGGGTGAAAAAGAACATCATTTTAGTAGGTTTCCAGATTTCTGATAAAAGAGTCCCGAAGTCGATGAGCGAAGTGTGAGAGAAGGAAGTAAGTGAGGATGAATAGTGGGTAACACTACTATTTAAGGGGGGTGGGGAACCGAAATATTTTCTTGTTTTGAAAATTCCCTGGCAGTGCCCTTTGTCGTTCTCGTGAGGTACGTCTGAGAGAGTATAAAAGTTGGGAAGTGAAAAGGGTGGAGGACTAAGAAATACACTTTGTTATGGGCAGATGAAAGTAATTAAGTTGATGCTTTACGGTATATGATCGCAATTTTTACATTAACGTTGAAAGAACTATATTAAGAGTACAAATTTGATATAACACTGGGGGGTTACATTACAGCAAAATTTTCATGTTAACATTGGTCTAACGCCCAAGCGTCGATCATACAGATCGACACATATACCGTGGGTGCTTCAGCAGGAATCCGTACGAGCCTTGAAATTAACTCTATCACTTAGGAGAAAAACGGACTACGAGTACATACGTACTCGTATATTTCTCGCATCTTTCTTCCAGACACCTTAATAATCATGGCAACAAAGATTCATGTAACAATGAATTACCTTGAAATTATCTTTAAACTCAATTCGAAACTTCCGCATCAACTTTTTTTTCATGAACTGTAGCTGTTTCGTACCAGCCCTAAAATTATATTACTTTCTGCTGCTGTAATATCGCCCTCGAAGTTACTGCTAACTCAACATAGGCCAGCATTAGTATCACAGGCTTGTCACTCGAAATACACACAAGCGCTGGTCACGTAATCATATTTAATCTCTCTTCCCACACACAATACCTAAAATAATAACACATGCCTTTCCCTCGGTGTAGCCCAGTAGCTGCAGGCAGCGTGTAACGCTGACAACATCACCGCCATCTGTGAGCCGATTGTCTAGAAACATTTGGGTGCCTCGATGCCTCACAACCCTATGGGTCTCCACAGCCTGATACAGAGATAGCTTTAGCATTTTTACTCCAGTACCTGAGGTGGGATGTGGAATTATTGATGTTGAAGCAAGTGGGATTCGAATACACCCAAAATTCTACCCCACAATCTGCTTGT
>NW_019731598.1:0-1430 GCF_002891405.2 Cryptotermes secundus
TTCTGAGAGTTATCCTTCAGGGTGATAGGAAAGGAAAGAGTTTGTAAAATTACTACTTCTCATGTCTATATGAATTAAACATTTTCAACAGCCTCTTTTTTTTTACACCCATCCTCAACATTCATGACGTGATCAAAATTTGGGGCTGGGAAATCTGGTCACATGATTGCTCTCAGTTAAAATTTGTCACATCTCAAGCACATCAACAGAGACTTCAATGTTCCATGACTATGAAGCATTGATATCTGCAATACCAGTCCCGATGAGGTCATTGGATTTTTCTCGCCTCTAACAGGAATGAGTACCAGGATTTAATTGAATAATTTTCCTGGGGAGTAAAGCATTGCCGGCGCGTAAGGCTGACAACCTTACCGCCATCTTTGAGCTCATTGTCTAGATAATGTGGGATAGCTTTACTAATTACTTTTTTTACCAGTAATCCTGTACAACTGGATATGCTGCAAAATCAGACCCTGAAATTTATAACAGGAGCAGGATAAACTTTACTTTAAACATATCAAGGACAGATGTGTGGTTAAGTGGATGAATGATGTGTATAGATACACAGATCATTAGATGTGTGACAGCTATACTGATGGGCAGACATAATTATACAAAGAACACAGATACAAACAGAAACTCAGATACACACATACAGACACATTCCATACATCCTTCAAGCAAGATTTAATATATCATAATGTATCAATTCTTTCTCCACAAAAACTTTGATCCACATACTGATGCATACATACATTATAAAAGAAGGCAGTCCAATTTCCTTACTGCTGTGTACAAATGTAATGAACTCACTGGTCTGAAAAGCTGTTCAGTTTAGGTTAAATACAGTCAGAGTTTACTAGGTAACACAACAATTCATCTATTAATTACTGTGTATCCACAGTAATAATAACACAGCCGCCAAGTTANCATATGCACTGTTGTGAGAATACACTGTGTATCCATGGTAATGATAACAGTGTGGGCAGATTACTATGAATAATTATACAAGCATATATGTAGCTAAATTTGTATGGATGAACCCTGTTTCTTTATGTTTGTGAATGTTCTACATAATTGTCACAGAAACTCATTTTTTATTATAATTATTATGTTTTTACTGCAATTGGGTATTCACCCAGTGCCAGTAGATCTTACACTAATTCCCATGATTCACTGCCACTGATTTTGTTTCTGATGTCTGATGTTCATCTGTACAATTAACTATACATGACATCCTCTACATCTCTTTCTAAGCTCTCATGATCACTCGTAACCTTCAAAACTGTTTCATTCTTTTTTATATGTAACTAACTCTTTAGTGATGTAGGGCATTTAAAAGCAACCTTACTGTGTGGCTGGAAGATATTTAAATATCCTCATCCAAAATGTGCAGGTTAAACTAATATTGCTGTAAAATAAAAAAAAAA
>NW_019731598.1:1447-27179 GCF_002891405.2 Cryptotermes secundus
AAAAAAAAATTGGAATTTTACAGCAAAAAATTAACTATATATTCAGAGCAGTGTGATATTTTGGTATTTTCATCCCAAAAAAAGGCAATTATTTATAAAAATGGTCTAAAATCAAAGAGTTGAAGATTTTAAAGCCAAACATTAACACTGTCCCCTATGTAGAATGTAACTTTGATTTCAAATATTGTACTTTTATTTAGTCTTGCAAGTGTCTGAAAGACAATTGTGCCTTCCATAATGTAAGTGATTCATCGACTGAAATGTTCTGCTCAGGAAGGAATACGTTCTGAGAGTTATCCTTCAGGGTGACAGGAAAGGAAAGAGTCTGTAAAATTACACAGGGCTTTCATAATTTGCTTTGTTAGTATTGTCTTCAGAATGTAAGAATTTCATTTTTTGTTGAAGTCCGTCTCTTGATATCACATCACCAAATTCTGGAGTTGAAAGAATTCTCTTTCTTGAAAAATATGTTCAAAAAGTGGGATTTTGAATGATCCCCATTAGGAAATACAAACCTAACACAACATAAAAATCATTTTCTGTTACTGGAGATCTCAAAGTAAAAAGTCTCCCTTTAGAATTCTAAATTGTTCTGCATAAATACTTGTTTCCACAAAAGTTTTATGAACCACGTCTCTAATGAAGAATAACAAACAGACAAAATACCTTCAACATTTATTGCAGAGTTTTGGGGTCCAGAATGACCAGAAAATAATTCCCGTTGTCCATGATAATTGTCCACATCCTCTCAAATAAGGCCATTGTAATGGTCAGCATCGCCAAGAAAAAGACGTTTAGCTTCTTCCTCCGCCTCACGATTCTTTTCAACAGCAGAATCACCTACTGCAATGTCATGAAGAATAACAAACAGACAAAAGACCTTGGACATTTATTGCAGAGTTTTGGGGTCCAGAATGTCCAGAAAATAATTCACGTTGTCCATGATAACTGCCCACATCCTCCCAATTAGGGCCACTGTTACTGTCGGCAACGCCAAGAAAATGACGTTTGTCTTCTTCCTCCACCTCACAATTCTCTTGAACAGCAGAATCACCTTCCGCAATGTCATCATCACACTCATCAGTATCATTTTCATTGCTGTCACTAATAAGACACTCGTCTGACCCATTTAGAATGTCCAGAACGTTCCCTTCCTTCACATGTTTACTCGTAGATGCCATACACACGATACGGAATTTTGCATTTACATGCATTCCATTTAGAATGACCAAAACGTTCCCTTCCTTCACATGTTTACTCGTAGATGCCATACACACGATACAGAATTTTGCATTTACATGCATTCCTGCCATAGCGACGAGCATTTCTCCTCGCGTACCATTACACACCACACACGCCACTACACGTTACACATCTACACAAGGCCTGCATCGATCTTGAACGACTAGATCGACTGGATCTGGATTGACCTGGCTCAGGACAGGGAACAATTGAAGACTCCTTGTGAACACGGTGATTAACAATTGGGTTCCATAAAATGTTGGCAAGTTCTTGGCACAACCGGCGGCTTCTCAAGAAGGGCTCGGCCCCACAAGGTTAACTTTACGATCCTCTGTGATGAGCGCAATTTTCTATTCGTATTCCGTGACTGCGATGATGTACCACCATATTTGTAGTATATCACCCACTGCTGCCAACCATTCAGAAATAGCCAAAGACATGATGGGTTCGGTCACACATCTGCTGCAGAACTCTCTTTTCCCCGGAATTCACTCGCAGCATGCCGCCAAAACGATACATCGTTTACAGATAAATTCACTTTGTTGCTGCAAACTATGGATAAACATGGCTGCGACATGGTTCAAGTGGGATTTGTGGTGGACAAAGCGGCGCTGGGGCAGGTTTATTCACAGTACTCCGGTTTCCCCTGGCAATCTTCATTCCACCAATTGCTCCACAATCACCCTCACCTATCTGGAGCTGGTAAAATAGGCCAAAGGTGGCAGCTGTACAAGGGACTGAGTCCCACCTCACTAGCAATAAAGAATATGGATAAGCATGTTAACGTGACCATCGAATATCCTGCAGCCTACGGTAAAAAAATACCATTACGTGCTAATTCCTCTCATTGTTGACATAACACTCATAAAACTATGCTGTTCCGCACGGCGCTTGTTTCGGCATTGTCGTGGCTAAATAAATATTCCCAGTTTTTTTTTAAATGGGTTTGTAAGTATTCTCGCGCTCATATATTCAATGTGCATACTGAGCCAACGAAACGTGGAGTCCTTTTAACTTTCTTGCTTCATAAAATAAAACATTTTTGTCGACTGATAGTCAGATTTACAGGAATATTTCCCCAAAACCCAGACTGGCTTTAACATGAAATACCCCTCGATGAAATTGATTGCTAGAGTAAATTTCCACGCGATAAAAGATACCTTTTTTTTTTTTGCTACTTTCGACGTTAAGGCAGAAGAGTATCTTCACTACTGACACCGATCCCCAGGTTAAGATAGTATTGGCCCAGAAAGCCACAATTTCAAGAATTTTATTTCAGCGATGTGTATGCCCTTTGCTTTCTCATGGAGATGTCTGTCTGTTGATATGCAAATTTCACAGTGGTCTATCAAGGATCCCTAAGCAATACGAATATATAATAAAAATTCACTTACCTGACAGAAAAGGAAACATCTATTATGAAGACTAACGGCTTCATGCTGTTCAACGAAGCACCCAATTCTGGGCCATACAGAACTATAATTATATCCTCGGAAAATTATGGATTTTGCCACAACTGGTAAAACGGTGGCAATTTTGTCTGTAGTGAAAACAATGTGAATTGTCAGTTTCTGTCAGTGTTGAGGTATTATTCTGGAAATAAGGTCTGCACCACTATGCAGTCTGTTAAGACTCCCATAACCAACCCACAGCCCACAATGAGGTTTCCAGTTCTCTGCAGTATGCCTCAATGGCGCAATTGGTATATTTAATGGGTGTGCAAGGGGCGGGGTTCAGGTCCATGGGATAAAGAATCTTCCCCACGTCCATAATGGTTCTACAGCCTACTTAACCTCCCACCTGGAAGGTACTGGCAGCTATTTATCTGGGAGCAAAGCGGCCACGGCTTGAAGCTGACCACTCACCTCCCAACTTGTTGAGGCCAGGGAAGAAGTGATCTATACATTCCACTCCCCATACGTCGTCAGGAAGTGTTTTAGTTAAGCACAGGGCCAACTCTTTATTCAGTGTCGATAGTTTTGCCTTTTAAACGTACCCACTTTTTGATTTTCAGTGTTACAACACAGGACATACTCTTAGACAGGAGACCATTGCTTTCTTGACAATGTCATCTACATATGTAAGATTTGAGGTTCCTCCGAAACGTCGGTTAACACCACATATACACGGTGCCAAATCCCAGAAGACTGCTTTCTTCAATGTCATCTACAGTTTTCTTGGCAGATAGTCTCATTAAATTAATAATATTTAACACCATTTTGGGGCCATTTTCAATATAGCAACCTGTCTACAGACCCCTACTTTTGGAGCTATTTTCATTAACCACCGATCTATAATTAGTTAACCCTTAAATGCCAAATGTGAATAACAGCCAATCAATTGTGCAGGCACTACAGAGGTGTCAAAGACAGCATAAATTTGTCAAAATCTTGAGGTGCATCTTTTTGCCAACATAATAAAGTAAAAGCGACCAATAAAAATCAGCTCATTCACAAATTACATTATTTTGGATTCTTATACATTAAAACACGGGCCGTTTTAGACACAACGATCTATCATGGGGAACTGGAAATTTCTGTGATCAAGCACTACAAGATACCTGGGGGAAATAAACTCCTCAGCACTGATGAGTCATCATTTTCATCTTATCCTTGAGAAACAATCTCCTGGCACCCACTTCACACAGAAGAAAAACGACCTCCATTCTAAACTGTCCAGTCCACAGTGAAGTTCATACATCAAGTTATCATGGCATTTTTGTATAGTGACATTTGAAAATAACAGCATCTGTCATTTAAAACGTGTTCTCTACTACCTACTCAACCTTTGTTAACTTATATTCTCTCCCAAATGTAATTGAATAATCAAGTTGAGGAAACGGGCACAGGGCATAGCATGCGTTGGGAGAAGAATGCATATAGGAGCCTAGCAAATAAGGATAGAGATGTATTGGATTCATGTGGCTCAGAACTGGGACCAATGGAGAACTTGTGTACACAGTAATGAACTTTCGGGTTCCATGGAATGTTAACAAAACCTTGAGTAGATGTGTAACTGGTGGCTTCTCAAGAAGAGCTCAGTTCCATTTGGGTATAACAATCTTAAAACCTTATGAGAAATTTAATCAGCTTTACATTTTACCTTGCATTGGGATAGCTGTCAGTACAGTCACAAGCTACAATCTGTACACATATTCAAACAACATTCATTGTCTACGGCACCTTAGTGAAGCTGGGATAGTTCAGTTGGTACAGCCACGGGCTATGTGCTGGACAGCCTGCATTCAATTCCAGGCAGGGGCAAGAGATTTTTTTTTTTGCTGCAGTGACCAGACCAGCTCCACTCAGCCTCCTATCCAAAGGACACTGAGGGGCTCTTTATTCTGGAGTAAAGCGGCCAGGCTGTGAAACTGACCTCTAACCTCCATCTAGTACCACAGTCAAATATGGGGAAGCTATACCTCCAGTTCCATATACCTTCATTGCATGAAGCAAATTACTGTTTTCTTTAAACTGTTTTGTTAGGGCCTGGACTGGCTGAACATATTCAAGAAGTCCTTGTGCTCAATTAGCCATCATGCAAATGGAGGATGAGAGGCCTCAGAGAAGATGTGAATGTTGTCTCTCTCAGGAAAAAAAAGCCTAGTCTCCATAAACTGCACTAGCTTGGCTGTGGATGAAGAATAACAACAAAAGTTATTTTGAACATAGTCATCCAGAAACATCCTGTGTATGTTCTATGCGATGAATGACAGTCACTATTTCGAGAACTACGAATCCATTCTAGATTAGGCAGTTGTAGTCTCTTCAATTTACAAAAGATATATTTTCAGAAGGTCAAGTGTTTGGTAAGCAGCGAGAAATTGGTAGGTCAGTTTTTATCAGTTAAACAAGTCTTAACTATGTATTATTCAGCAGACACAACAAAAAAGTCTCAGATGAATATACATTCACAAATTAAAAGTTAACATTTGCCTTTCATGCCAAGACCATATTCATTCATTCATTCAATTTGCTTCAAGCATGGAAACATACGTAATAGGTCTGATATATTTCCAAAAGACATGATATTTAAAAAAGGACATTCTTGCTCAATCAAACAACCAGGTTGGTTTTTAGCTTCTATTTACAGCCATTCCCAATCCAGCACCATTTCTGTTAACAGTAACAATGCTGCTCATGACCCTGTGACAAATTTTTGATTATACTGTGCAGAAGTAACAAAAATTCCATCAATTATAAACTGCCAATGAACTTTCTTATATTACAAGATATGAGATAATGGAAACAAATTATTCTATTTTTATTCACAATGGCAAATACAGTGACAAATGGAATTTGCATCAAAGGAATGATAACTTGGAAACCTTAAAATATTCACTCATTAAACACAGAAATGTTTCCTACAGCTTAGTTACTCACCACTAAGTCAAAAATAATTCTCTAACAGAATTAAAAGCATCCCAAGACTTATTGGCTGGAACTTCATACTTCAGCTAACCAAGATGTATCAATTCGCGAAGAAAAATGTCTTACAATAGTCATGTGGCGCTTGGTATGAATAAGGTGACAATGTTATCAAAGTATATACGCAACTGACTGCAATGAGAACAATTATGTGCAAAATTCTAATAAACTGCAGCATGTATGACTGCAACTGCCAAAGGTTTACAGGCACATGAAAAACACTAAACAGAAAAGAGGTGAGTGACTTCTTCACACAATATTGTTCTAAGATGACATATTTTTAAGAATGCTACTGCAACATTCACTGATTCATATATGCATGGTTGTTCACTTTCCACTTTTCTCTGTCTCCATCTTTTCATCAACATCCTCCTTCTTATCCTTTTTCCCATCTCCAGCTGTGAAGTAAATTAAATAGTATAACATACATTGTACAACAACCAAGGAATACTGGGCTTTCAGAACTTTGTTCATCATCTGCTGTTCTGAACATGTTTCAGAAACTGGACCCATGTCCACAGACGTAAAAATGGGGAAGTACATTCTTGAACTGTGCGTATTAGAGAGAGAGAGAGATAAACTCAATTACTGAACTAAATGTACAAAACACCTAGCAACAGATTGTGTTAAAAGGGGTTGAGAGGAAAATCTGTAAAAAATGTGGAGGACACCCAATTAAATTCTGAAGTTAAAACTAGAAGGAAATTCAAAACAAAACCTACCAACCCAAGAAATGATTTCAAAAGCAGCAATGCATATAAATGCAACTTCTTTTAGTAGATATAAAACAGACCCCCCCCCCCTACTAAAAATGAAAATACATTCAAATTTTATGCATTGTGTCACGCTATTCTGTGATGGACAAAATCCAGGAACCCAGTAATTATAAATGTAACATGAACTGCTCAAAATGAATTTATTTCGTTCAACTTCAAAATCTGCATCACAAATTACTAGAAATATTAATAATATTATGAACTCTCCAACTGTACTTTCTGATGTCTCTAAGCAAGTTATTTTCAGATACTTACATACACACAGAATAAATGGAATAACCAAAGTACTGTGCCCTTACCTTCAGAGTCATTGCCTTCTCCACTGCTATTATCACGCCTACGTTTGCGATTGAATCTTCCACGGGTAAATTTTGGAGGTGGTAATGGATCCATTCCCAACACCTTGTGTATTTGACGGAAGGCTATCAATCGTAATGCATGCTGAAGGACAAAACCAAAAAAACACAGTTCACTGGAATCCTAACTGAATTCCCCCAACTGGTATATAGAAAGAAACGTAAGGTTTCTCAAAGGCACAATAAATTTTTGTATTAAAATAGGAAATCCCATATAAATTTAATGCAGAAACCTGCAACATATTGAAGGGTAAAACAAACTTTACCAGTTGTGCAATGCATTATTATGACGTGTCATCCAGTCAGGATTTTTTTTAACATCAATGTTACATTTTTAACCACCAGCTCTATAGAAATGGGAGGTTAAAAATTCTTTTTTCTGGATTGCAATGGTTAAAATAGTAACTCCTCCTAGATAGAAATTTCACTGCTGCACTCAATTTTTATGAAAAATGTACTATTTAGAGTATGAACCTGTGCTGAAGCAGTAATATCCTCTCTCTGCTGAGGCAGCATGTTCCCGGCAGCATCCGATGGATCCTTCTCACATGGATCCAAGAGACCTGGTCCACCTGGCAGAAGAATACCAGACGCCAGTGCTTCCATAATTCGGCGCAGTGCATCCCCAGGGCTCAGCGGCTGTGCAGCTGAACTAATAACTTTCTCTACGAGCAATTCCATCGCCTGCAATACAACATATGCATGAATGTCAAATGCGCAGATTTTCTTAAGATGGTGAAAGCAAACTGAGGGTAGGACAACCCTGAAGATGGAGGAAGAGTGTTCTTCCAAAACATTGGTATCCATCTATAAGACTACATAATGTCATAAACCACATGACCACAATATGAATCTTCAACATTGTGAATACTTCTGATCACACAGATAACATCCCATTCTTCTTCAGACAGCCTGTAGTACACTTCATTAAGTAACAATTATCTTCATGGCTCCAAAATAATCCCCCCCCTTACAAACTTTCTTACCCAGCTGTTAAGAGGCGCCCAGGTGGGAACTCGCTGACACAGATCTCGAAGGATTCGGATCACCATCACGCAGCTTTGCAGTCCAGTTGCCCTAGCCTGTGATGGGTGATGAATATATTACTCTATCAACGCAAAGAAATTCACACCACACATTTTATATTTTTACCTAATGTTCGTCCTACAGCTGAAAACATTTATTTAGACCGATGTGCATGCTAAACCACAAACGCCATTAACCACACTTCATACTCCCTCAAAAAATCAGTTTCAAATCTATTAAAACTCCCAAACCAACAACACTAAATCAAAAAAATACTGCCAGTTATTTCTTTTTTCCCTCTTCATTTATAACTAAACAGAAAATGTCTAACATGCACACTTCTTGCGATAAGTACGGACGAACTGTGGTATGTATTCATAGTGCACATGGAACTAACTGCAAACCCAATGGTGACACAATGCCCTGGGAACAAAGAGGATTCGCTTTTTGAGCGTATATTTGCTAACTTTCCAGCCTCATGTATCTCACACTGACAGTAGCAATGAAAAATCAGATGTAACAAAGTATATCCATTCTCAAATATAAACCCAATTATACGACTTTTTGTGTAACAAATACCCAACTGCAATAATCTATTACTGCATACAAACTTACATATATACAATAGTATGAATAACTACATTAAGAAAAATGTGTGGTAGTAATAAACTGCATACTGACAGAAAATATTACTAAGTAGGTGTAGTTAAAATCTTATATTACTCATAATTTACTGATAAAAAGTAAACAGCAAGTTTCTGTTTTTGCATGAAGTTATTACAAAATGTGCTTAGGGTAAAAGTGAAGAATCATGGAAACACAGTGCGTCTTGTTCAGGCGTTGCATCTGTATCTCAAGCAGAAGAAACCATTTCTCTTAATCAGTCACCTTTTGTTCAACTATCCCTTCTCCAACTTTTATAACACCTTACAATAATCATTCTGAGGACCAGTCACCTTTTGTTCAACTATCCCTTCTAAACATTTATGTCACCTTACAATAATCATTTCAAGGACCACCTAAATTTTAGGCAAGATGGGAAATGATTAAGCTCTGAATGACTTCTTGCACCAAGATAACAGCACACACTTAAAGTCGCCACCCTGTATCTCCACTATCCTTCAAGTGATATCTAAGTTAAAACTTGACAGACACAAGGCTGAAAAGTATAATTTAATCTGACATTTGATTTTCTTTTGTCTTGATTTAAACATAAAGGAGGAATTCCTTCAAACCTGGAACCACTTGGCATGCCTCAAAGCTGCCAGGGCATCCAAACATTTCTGCTTGTCGAGCACGTCTGGCGGATCCTTGGTGGCCTGCGCCTGACTCACAGACACTGAGTCTAGGGTCGGGGAAGAAAGATGGAAAAACAGCCAATCAGACAAAATTACAAAGGGTGTTTGACCATTGCGGTTTAACACACCTCACCATAGCAGTAAGTAAAACAGTTTCAAGTCTAGGGAGTAGGTCACAGATGCATGACTGAGGAGTTTACACAAGGAATGAGATGATGGCATCTTCTGCTGGAAGTCACTGGGAGGCTGTGGGTCTGCTGACTTAAAAAGACATATAATACATAATTTTCAACTGAATGTGGATAATAAGAAATAGAAGCAAACACTGGAAAAAAAAATTAATATAACACATGAGGAAATTAATTTTTGAGTAATGATTAATCAAAACAAATTTCTCTCTGGGTTATATTGGCGAATTGCAACACACGCTCAAAACTATCTCTACCACCTTCATTCAATTGCCATTTCTCACAACCAGTACCTAGAGGTCAGAAATATGTTGACAATTACAACTGAAGCATGGCTGCAACTCAGGTCATGACCTAAACCCAGTAGCTATGAAACTGTTTTTTCCCGCATGGTCAAAAATCCTTCCCATTTGTCACGGCGTTCAACGATTCCCCTTCTCGGTGGCTGTAAAGTCGACAGGATACCTAGAAACCTTAGCAGTAAGACAGCAGGCTCATGAAAAGAACAAACATTATCAGTGACAAAATTTATCCAACCTCAGATAGCAAGTAAGGAAGAATAGGAGCATGATCTCAAAATGTACTAATCACCCTACCTAAGTATGTACTTAAGGTTTCAGAATTTTATCCTTTTCTTGGCCTGGAATATGCTAGCCTGTCTTTCATACCAACAATATATGCACCATCAGGCTAGCATGTTTGGAGAATATCATCCCAGGGGCCACAATGATCTCTCTCTCCCTTTATAATCATTACACTTCACTAGAAACATTGCTAACTTAAAAGTCTTTGAACTGGAGAGATAACTTTGATCTGATTTTGAAAAATAAGTATCTGGGCGGCACAAGAGGGCCCAATGCACACACATGCTAACAAGCCTTCATGCCGCACCATCTTGCAATGGGCCCCTGGTTCGCTATCTCTATGGTACCTGCACTGCCGATGATGGCTCTTTTTCGTTTCCTTACCACCACTTCCTTCAAGAGTCAGTAACTGCTCACGCATAATTGGGGATGTCAGGGTTATTGTGACAGTGATATGTGGTTCTTTCACTCCCATTACAATAATAGCAGATTCTTCAAGTTTTCGATGCACCTTGTACGCATCTTCTGGAGCAACAACCTGGAATATGAACAACATGAATGAACTCTAGCAGAGAACATTAGTATTCTCAGGGTTAAATATTCAACTTGGTCTCTGACATTAAGGGAGGAACATAGGCTGAGGGTGTCTGAGGAAAATATAGGGACCAAAGAGAGATGAAGTGACAAGAGGTTGGAGAAAACTGCATAATGAGGAGCTTCATGTACTCATCTCCAAGTATAATTAGAATGATCAAGTTGAGGATGAGATAGGCGGGGCATGTAGCACAAAGGGGGGAGATGAGGAATGCATATAGCATATAGGGATAGCCAGAAGGAAAGAGAAAACCGGGAAGACCAAGATGTAGGTGGCTGGACAATATCAAAACGAATCTTAAGAGAGATTCTTGAATAGCTGCAGAACTTGCGGCTTCTCAAGAAGGGCTCAGCTCCATTATGGAGGGTTAAATATTCTCCAGCTGGTAGCACTTCGAAATGTTCCAGCTTTTATCTTGCTCTGGGTTCAAGACTTGAAAGACTGCACTTAGTATCAATGTGTCGGTGATTACAAGGGCCATAGAACATTGTCATGAGTTGCTCAAAATGCAGAAATGCAATATCAGGAAAACTTCAACTGTTGGAAGATAAGTGGCAGTAAGGTTATGGAGCACAGACAGGGGTAGGGAGGTATACATTTAGAGGATGAGCAATTTCAGAAACAGACTGTGAAATAATTAGGCAAGTTAAAACTGAATTTTCAGATGTCAGATTCCAACTGTCTGAACTGAAGAATGCACATGCAGTTCTGATGAACTGCTGCAAGACGCACCACAGTCAAGAAAACGGTAACATCTTGGCAAAAGTGACGTTAAGTCCAGCAGTTTAATAAAAACAAATGTGTAAAATAAGAGCAGCAACATTATTGGACTGAACATGGAGTGGACTTCTAAGACATCCAATTATAAGTAGTTACTATAGGATTCTGACGATGGTGTATAACACACAGGGATATTGGGTTTTCAGACTTTATCCATTGTCCTGGTTTTTAAGATATCTTAAAAACCAGGACAATGGATAAAGTCCGAAAACCCAATATCTCTGTGGGACATCCAATTATGCATTTTATAAACAGTTCTGTGCAACAGGCTGTTTACGTAAAGGGGAAGTTCTCTGAACGAAACTGGAGTACCAGCTTGAAGCCTATAGGGTTACCAATCCTGCACACATTAAACACCTGAAACACTAACTTCAATTCCTACAGTTCTAGTTTAACGTCTAAATGTTCGGATGTATTTTGCCTGATTATTACACAATATATTTTCAAAACATCATTTGTGCACATTCTGTATGGAACAGAGAAATTAAATGTGATACTTCCCATCTTACAGCACCAAGAAAAATTAATCTGCATAATGCCTGAACCCAGTCTGACAGTGATACTGTTGTTCCTGACATAGCCACATGTTGGACAGAGAAGTTTTTACATCTTCAATTCTGCCAGGTATAAAGTCGGTGCCCCATATCTAAAGCTAACAGGAAAATTATAGAATATAAACTGTGTTCTTTCACCTGCTTTCCATTCCTATTAAATTACATAAAAGCTTATTACAATAATGGATCTGCAAAGGGAAATTAAACGCTTCTGAACCCTTACAAATACACTTCAATCCTGTGTAAACAAACAGTACTAAAAAAAGGTTAAAAATTGGAAGATTAGTCGTGTAAATACTGTAAAACAGTAGGCATGTGCAAGAATCACTATTTCAATGCAAAAGATTTGAATGATTTTCAAGAATACTGTCTACTATTCACAATGCACTAAAATGTAATCCTAATCCCTAGTAATACCAATGGAAACTTTTCATAAGAATTATTTTAAAAATCGAATTTCCTTTTTCACCGGAGAAAAGGCGTAGCATGGGGGGACTGTTTTTGTTGAGATCATAGCAATGCCAACAATACAATTCTGATGGTTCGGGTAGTTTGCGTACTACTAGACAAAACAAGAAAAATTTATCTGCAAACCCTTGCTGAGTCTGAGACTGAAAAATAAACGTTCAAATTCACTTTCCCAAAAATTTTGGCTCAAAGAAGGGGCAGATGAGTGGCAAGGTTATGAAATGATAAAAGAGCACAAAAATCCCTTTCGCTTAACCTTCGGACTGCCAGACCCCACCACAAATCTGATATATATGCCTACACTGCTGATGGAGTAAAGGCAGTTGCACAGGAAACCCCACACTTCCTCACATTACCTTCAAATGACCAAAGGTACAGAGAGCCTGAATGCCTGTAATTTTCTCTAAACATAGGTATGTGGCCTGTTCAAGAACTTTTGAACTATTCTTTTTATTATTTTTTCAGACATGCCTGCAACTGAGTGAGCCTTACTGCCTTCAAAGTACTCCCCACCTGCACTGATGCGCCACTTCCAATTCTGTTGTGCCTTTTTCAGAATCATGCGTAGCTCCAACTGCAAATTTTTCATAATCTCTGACTCATAGGCCTTTTAAAGTGGATTTCAGTTTTAAAAATAAGAAAAAGCATGCTAGGCCAGGTCAGGGGAGTAGGGTGGCTGAGGAAGCACAGTTGTGTTCGCCTTGGCCAAAAAGTCACAATCAGTAGCAATGCATGTGCTGGTGAATTATTATGATGGAGGACACAGGAGTTGTTTCTCAGTAACAGGCTTTTTTTCTATTGACATTTTCTCCTAGACATTTCAGCACTTCCAGATAATACCAGTCATTCACTGTTTGCCCTGACTTGCACATGAGTGTCGACACATAATGCTGAGGGCCATCCCAAACGCAGATCAGGTCTTGATTGCTGACCATCCTCAAATTGCTTAAAACATTCATAATGCGTATGGGTCATGCACCCATCACCGTGAACATTTTACATAATTTCATGAGTGTATAAATTTTCCCTAGTTTGAAGCAAAACTTAATGTTAATATGCTGCTCATGAATATCAGCTATCTCAAATATCAAAAGACACACTCGAACAAATAGCTCTACGGTGATGACTAATCACAGCGGGATGACGCAACAAAGATGATGATTAGGAAGCACGCCACTAGGCAGCACAACTTACCTGATATTGCTAAGACGTTGAGCTGGCGTGCTATTTCAAAAGTTCCACAACTTTTGGAACAGACAATGTATATCACACTTGTTAATATCTGGTGATAGAAATACCTGTATTAAGTGATTAACCTTTAAGGTAGGAATGTTAGGTATATCTAACAGCAAGTAACACACTCATGTTAGATTTATATATTGCAGCATACGTTCTCTTTGGGAGTGCTGACAGTTTGATCTTGCGGTTGAAACCAATAAAAAAACCCATGCAAGTCAGTGCTTCATTCCTTGGCTGTGAACAATGAAAATGTTTATCACGGTACTGGCTTCTGTATTATTTACGTTTAGATATGACTGTTTATGACTGGGTCAGCCAAACAGAGCACACCTTTGTCTTGAGAACTGAGAAGTAAATGTTCATCTAAGCATGCTGATTAGTGCTACTTGATCTTGCAAGGAAGTGGGTCGTTTTCAAGGATTTGTTTCAGTAGCGAATTATCAGTCAGAAAGTTAGTATCCAACTGCCATTTACTTATAAAACATTTTTATTTTGTGCCTCGGTAGAGGTATAAAGTCATTGAAGACAACAATGCACATATGGGCTTTGTGCATAAATATGATAGGATGGTAAATAGTTGCGGGCAATGGAAATCAAAGAAACTGTTTTTCCACATTCTAGACATGACTATTCATTGCAGAAGTCATGTAGAGGAAAAATGACACATAAAAAAAGCATCAAAATCCTAGCACAAGATTTGATTGTACAGTCGCGTGAGGTGAATATCACAGTCAGTGGCCAAGTTCATCTGGGGACAAACTTGAGTCGACTAGAGGTGAAATGATACATGATATAACTCTGTCCTAAGTGCAAAACCATATTTATAGGTCTTTCATTTTGTTCGCCTTTATACACTACATGTTTCGGCCCCAAACGGCCATCACATGTATACACTCACGTATCTGTTACACTGCACTTATTTATAACATTTAAAATTTAAAAACATAGGTCTACCTGCTTGTTCCTTTCGTTATTACCAAAATCTACTTTGATGATATCTTTGTTATTTACACGCGTCAATTTTGATTTCTCTGAATTGGCACTTATAAAATCTTCAGTTCTAATTTTAAATCCTTTAAAAATTTTTTCACTAAATTTTAAATTGTCAGGCTTACTCACCCTATGTCTATAGTGCTGTAGCGGCTTCTTCTTGTTTCTACTACTGTACAGGTGTTATTCTGTGTAGTCTCCTTGTGTGCGTGCCGCTGCTTCTCTTTACTACGTGTGCTTAGGATGGAGTTATATCATATATTGTATAAAGTGCAACAGGATGCTTAAATATAACATCAGAGGTGAAACATTTGCAACACTGGCCATCCAAAGGGAAACAAAGACATCGTGTGCGTTTGCTAAATAAGAAAACCAGGAGCACCCTCTTCTATTGTAAAAAGTGTGATGTTGGTCTGTGTGTTGAGGACTGCTTTGACCAGTGGTGCATGCATGTCAGAGTGTGAGCACTGAATGGAGTTATAATAAACTGTGAAGTGACGCAGTTTATACTAGCGCACAGTCTGAACAAAGGATTATAGTATATAGTGTGATTATTTTTTACAAAATCAACATGTCTGAAGTTGAGGAAAAACTACANAGAAAATTTTGTTTTCATGCTGTTTTTAGTTTGTATTTCTATATTGCATAGAATGGAAAATACGTATTTTTTTCTGAAAGTCTGTAACTTTAAAGACTTAGGGCCATTTGATTTCTGGCTGAAGCAGACTCAACAATTTAAAAGTCTGTAATTCAGAGGTTAAATCAAGCCTATTTCTTCAGCTGTAACAGTTTTTAACACAAGTAAGCCAAGCATAAGATAAATCACCTCAACAGCAGAGGACTTAAGGAAACTGAGAACCAGACATAATGTATGTACTTCAGACAGGCAGTGCAAAGCTAATAGGCACTTCTTGTTGCAAAGGCCTAGAAGGTCCTCTTCTGAAGCAGGAATTGTACAATTCCCAATACAGTATTTGGATTTAGGAACTGCGGCATAATTCATCTGCTACCTCTACAGAGATGAATGAAATAGTATCATACATACCTGGAGCTGCTTGGGGAGATTCTCAACCACCTTATTAAGGAGAGTCCTAGTAGGCTTCTCTGCACATAGTACGACGAGATTCACAGCTGTATCACCATGCAGGAGCAGACCCTTAGCCAAGACTCCGACACGCATAACACCCTTCAGTACACGTGGTACCTGACTGTCATCCTTATCCCGATGAAATGAGAATCTGTAATGAATTTAATAGCATAAGACACAAATTCCAGGGCCCTTAACCTTTTTCTTAAATGCCAAATTATACCAAGGCCATGGAAAGAAAGAAGTTCCATGGATAGACAACCTCAACAATTCTCTCCTTTTTAGACAAATCATCACCAGAGAACGCAAAGTGACAGACTCTAAGGCCTGCCATTTAAACATAAGCCAAATAAACAGGGAGGCACATCCTTTAATGAAGTTGGAACAAAGATGAGCATAAGACACGAAGAGCACAAATCAGATCTGAAAGTTTGTAACAAAACAAACTCTGTAGTTCTAGTTTGCAAGCGAACTATACCCACTGAGTGACCAGCCCTTGTCGGCAAAATCAGTGGTAAGAATTCATGCCTACAGATCCAGAGGTCGCAGGGGTGATTCCTGGCGCTACTAAATTTTCTGAGAAGCAGTGGGTCTGGAACAGGGTCAACTCAGCCTTGTGAGAATAACTGAGGACCTATTTCAAGAAAATAGCCGCTCCAGTTTAAAAAACCGAAATTATGGCCATGGGGATTTGTTGCATTGACCACACAACATCCTCTAACCACAAAAGCTGGAAATCTTTGTGACAATGGTATATTAATAAAATTACAGACTTTTTGGACAGTAGCCATCGTTTCATTTTTTATTTATGAGGGTAAGTCAATAAGTAAGTTACAAATGGATATAGAACTTAAATAAGGGTACTGATTTGAAAAATGCTTTCATTTCTCAACATAATCTCCCTGTACAATGAAGCACATGTCCCATCGTTTCACAAGCCCCTTAAAACCAGCAGCATAAAATACTTTGAGCTGCTGTCGGAACCAGGTAGTGACTTCCCTTTCTACAGCTTCGACATTAGGAAAATGTTCAGCCGGAAGATGTTGAAGAGGGCCGAACAAATGGAAGTCACTTGGAGCAAGGTCAGGGCTATATGGAGGATGCTCGAGGACATCCCATTTGAAATTTCACAGCGTCTCATTTGTCTTGTTGGCAGTATGGGGACGCGCGTTGTCACGCAAGGGGAACACGCCTGTGGTGAGGAGTCCTGGTCGCTTCCGTTGAATGGCCTTACGAAGTTTCCTGAGGATGTAAATGTTCCCTGTAAAAGGAAGTCGCCACCTGGTTCCAACAGCAGCCCAAAGAATTTTATGGTGATGGTTTTCAGGGGCTTGTGAAACGATGGGACAAGTGCCTCAATGTACAGGGAGATTATGTTGAGAAATAAAAGCATTTTTCAAATCAGTACTCTTATTTGTTTAAGTTCTTTTCCATTTGTAACTTACTTATTGACTTATCTATGTAAAACATTTCATGGATTCTGCTGCAAGTATCAGACATTATCTCCGCCAAATGCACGTGTGGACACTCAGGTTGGTTGGGCACTGCATTGTTTTTTATATTAACCTTTATGCTGCTGAGCCCACAATACTACAGGCATGGTTCATCATGGCGCCCTTGCTGCGCACTCATTCCTACGGGTGCAAGCTTCAGAAACATGTACGGTTCAAACTAATGTTCTTAATGTGTTCAACAGAACTGCCAGGCATACACTTCCATCCCTTGTGACCACAATGAACTACAAGTCAGACCTCTTGCTGTGTTTGTATGCCACCTGCACAGGAATTTATAAACTAAATAAATACTCTACTCCACTGAAGAATAGTAAATATATATCTAGATCAGCCATAACCAATTTATCATGCAAGATTTAGTATGCAGTATGTATTATTCAAATTTCTACTCGATTTCCCTTTATTTTCATAAATGAGCATTACAGGATTAATTCAGAACAGGGGGTTATGCTAAGCTTTATTCACCCAGCAGTAAAAGGGTCAAGACTGTTCACCTGGTCCTCACATTAAGTGAGAACAAAAACATGTTCTCTACTAATTATCCGCTCTATTGGAAAGATGAATGCCAATAACAACACCGGCACTGGTTCTTTGCTACAAAAATGTTAATATCTGGGCATATTTCACAAGTAGCAATATGGAGGAACCTATACAATCCTAAAACTTTCTCGTCTTCCATCAAGTTGGTTTCTGGACACATTCTTACTAACATTCACGACAGAATTGTCCACAGAGATAGCGTACTTCCAAGCACGGGTTTTCTAAACACTAGAAATTTATCAACATGTAAGAGAGCTTATAAAGTCAAGAAGCATATCTCAAAATTTACTCTTCAGTTCTTCACTGCACTGAAATCTATCGTCTAAAACTGACATCTATCTTAACAGTTACAACATTAACACTGAATGGCACTGAAAAGACACTGAAAACAGCCTCATATTTTTTTCTGAATTTCTTCTGTATATTTCTTAGTGCCAGCTTTCTCATTCTTACAGTTGGGAACTGTGCCATATTATTTGATTCTAACTGGAGATCCCACAGTGAAAGCTTATTTTCAAATGTCTATTTTGGCAAACATTTAAAAGTAAGACAAGCTAGTTCAATCCCTGTATAATTGCTATTCAGTTCATTACTACTGACATACATCAATGCAGAATGCAAAACTGTACATCCAGCCATGTTCAGTAAAATGGAGAAAAAGATTTTCCTTCATATCCACAAATTGGATCACCATTTTGATATATCTAATTCACCAAAACACACTA
This sequence comes from Cryptotermes secundus, assembly GCF_002891405.2. Classification (NCBI taxonomy): domain Eukaryota; kingdom Metazoa; phylum Arthropoda; class Insecta; order Blattodea; family Kalotermitidae; genus Cryptotermes; species Cryptotermes secundus. The sequence goes on from NW_019731598.1 coordinate 19,837, forward strand.
ATACTTGCACATTTCTGACAAATTTCATACCTGGAAATACAGGCATATTTGGCTTAATTAAACACTCACCCAAAATTATAAATACTGAGAATGCTGAAAAATAAATATACAAATTACAACGTCCAGCACTTTCCTAACCTTGTGTACAATAGAGAAACAATTAGTAAAAATAAGCTGTTACACAAAAATAAGTATATTTATTAGATCTAAAAGTCTGTGACAATGGTATATTGCTACAAGTATTGGGCTTTTGGAAATTATTCATCCTCCTGCCTATCTCTAAAAACTACTCTATTTTTCAAAACAACGCTTTTGAGACTGGATTCTGTCCCCATCCTCAGCTAAAACCTTCCCAGTAGGGTCCAATAGATAGAGCTCGTCCCTATCTCCAGACACCTATGCCAGTTTCAAGATGGGGTACATAAATCAAACACGACACAAACCATCTGCGAGAGCTAAGAAAATACTCAGGTACTGAAACTCCACACGTATGGGGTTTTGCACCAGGGAACTATCACAATAGAAATTGTCACTGGAGAGTAAAAATAATCCTTATTATACTAAAACAAGAAAAGCAAATTTCTTTCCACTCCAAATACACTTGACAGCGTTGTAGCCTCTTGACTTCTGCTGTGATGATGGGAGAGATATCCAAACTGGGTTGACTGATTGGATGGTCCAGCAGAGACCTGTGGGCTGACTACTTGTATTTGCTGTATGTGGTGTTGGACTTAATCGGGAAGACCTTCGCTTCATTCCAACAGATTTTGTGGTCTTCCTCGTATGCACGTTGGGCTAATTTTGATTTATCAAGCAAACCCTATGTCAAGTTATATTTGTGTTCCTTAATGCGTACTACAAAGGGTCTGCATGTTTCACCAGTTGTTTCTGACGCAGTTGCATGGGATGCTATACACACACTACTTCATCTGCTGGGCATCTCTAACAGGTTCAGTTTTCAACAATGTCCCATGGTGTGCATGTTTAGTTTTGAAGATGGTACTGATTTGGAAATGGTTCCCAACACATCTCAATTTCTCGGAGGTGCCCTTAACATATGGGATGACTACAGTGTTCTGGTATACTGTGTCTCAAGAGGGACGATTTCTTGCCGATGGCTTCATTACAGAGTCAATGAACTCTTTTGAATATTCACTGAGCATCAGATCATGTCTTATGTTTCTAATTTCATTGTCGAAATCCTTCTGGTTTTGGCATGACCTTCACTTGGTTGACCAAACTATGAACAACTCTTTTTACATGATGTGGGTGGTTGGACTTGAAGTGAAGCTAACGAGTATGAGAACGCTTTCGATACACTTTTGTGAGCAGTTTTGGACCTTCCCATACTTGGACCTTTTGGTTATGGAGTGGGGTCTAAAACTGACCACAAAAATGTACTGAAATCCTACCCATACTGGTTGTTACCTTCACTTCAAGTCCAACCACCCGCATCATGTAAAAAGGGGTGGCATTCATAGTTTGGTCAACTGAGCGAAGGTCATGCCAAAACCAGAAGGATTTCGACAATGAAATTAGAAACATAAGACATGATCTGATGCTCAGTGAATATTCAAAAGAGTTCATTGACTCTGTAATGAAGCCATCGGCAAGAAATCGTCCCTCTTGAGACACAGTATACCAGGGCACTGTAGCCATCCTGTATGTCAAGGGCACCTCTGAGAAATTGAGATGCATCAGGAACCCTTTCCAACTCAAACTAAACATACACACTGTGGGACATCACTGAAAACTGGATTCATTAAGAGATGCTCAGCAGATTAAGCAGTGTGTGTATAGCATCCCATGCAACTGCGGCAGATGTTACATTGGCGAAACAAGCAGACTCTTTGAAGTATGCATTACGGAACAAAAATATAACTTGACATGGGGTTTCCTTGAAAAATCAAAATTAGCCCTACATGCATATTAGCAAGGCCACAAAATATGTTGGAATGAAGGGCAGGTCTTCCAGACTGAGCCCAATACCACATACAGCAAATACAAGTTATCAACCCACCTGTCTCTGCTGGACCATCCAGTCAGTCAACCCAGTTTGGATATCTCTCCAAACCTGGACTCCCATCATCACAGCAGAAGTCAAGAGACTACAACGCCATCAAGTGTATTTGGAGTGGAAAGAAATTTGCTTTTCTTGTTTTAGTACGATATGGAGTATTTTTTCTATCCAGTGAAAGCACAATAGATCACTGCAGGTTGGGGTGCAAGGGCCAAGAAGGCCCACCCCTTATACATTCCTTCATTCTCTCCGGTGATTATTTCTATTGTGATAGTTCCCTGGTGCAAAGCCCCATATGTGTGGAGTTTCAGTAAATGAGTATTTTCTTAGCTCTCGCAGATGGTTTGTGTTGTCTGATTTATATACCTTCTTGAAACTGGCATAGGTGTCTGGAGATAGTGACTAGCTCTATGTGACCCAACTGAAGTTTTAGCTGAGGACTGGGACAGAATCCAGTCTCCAAAACATTGTTTTGAAAAATAAACAGGGTGGTTTTTAGATATAGACAGAATGAATGCATAATACTTGTAGTATATGAGGGGGTACCCAAAAGAAACCGAACTTATTTTTTTTTAAACTTATTTATTCAAATTGTAAGCACAAACCTTCAATTCCCTTCAAAGTACTCTCCAGTTACACTAATACACTTGTCTAGTCTTTTATTCCATTTTTCAAAACATTGTCTAAATTCATCTTTTGAGATGCTTGACAGCACCTCCGTCGTTTTTTCCTTTCATGTCTCTTTTCATTCGAGGAAACAAAAAAAAAAGTTGCACGGGGCGAGGTCGGGTGAGTATGGAGGGTGAGGAACAGGGGTCATACCATTTTTGGTCAAGAACTGTCATACGGACAGGGCTGTGTGAGCAGTGGCATTGTCATGATGGAAAAACCAGTCACCCGACTGCCACAAATCTGGCCACTGAGCTCCAAGTCACTCTCGACAGCTCCACAATTTCTTCAATGGTCTGTCGTCGATCTTCCTTGATGATTTCACGAATTTTTTCAACATTTTCATGCGTTCGGGCCGTGGATGGATGACTAGAACGAGGTTTGTCATCAATTGACATTTCACCATTTTTGAAACAGGAAAACCACTCAAACACTCGAGTTTTCCCCATAGCATCGTCCTTGTACGCCGTTTTTAACATTTCAAGAGTTTCTGTTCCACTTTTCCCGAGCAAAAAGCAGAATTTCACCGCCGCACACTGTTCACGAAAATCTGCCATTGTAAAAACGACGATCACACAAAACAGTTGTCACTATAAACTCTGCCAAAACTAGTCCTTGCCTTCTGAAGGAACGGTAGTCGGTTTATCGACTCAGGAATGTTAGCTCTATGCACTCATAGCGGCAAAACGCGGTACTACAAAAGCTCTGCCCACAAAAAAAAATTAGTTCGGTTTCTTTTGGGTACCCCATCGTATTTACTACTTTAACTATAAGAACACTTCCATAAAGCAGAATAACTTACAGATTCCCATCACGACCATCTTCCTTCTTGTCTTCTTTCGACATATCTGGTTTAGGTTTCTCTACAGGTTCTGTTTTATTTGTCATTGCTGATGATGGTACTGGACCTTGGCCTGCAGGCTTAGCTACTGGTGAGGCTCCAGGAACTACCTTGGTTCCAACAGCAGGTTTCAATCCAGGCGCAGGTTTACCTGAACAGATACTTGAAACTAGATTAAAGTAATAATTAATATTGCACTTGTTATAAAACTTTTTGCTTACATAAGGCATTCTAACTGCTTACCAAGTTGCTCAGACATGATAATAGGGAACAAATTAATTTTCTTCAGTTGTTCATCAAAGCGAGCTAGGTATGTCATCATAGCAACTAATCACGTGCATTAGCAGAGCCTGTTGAAATTTCAATGAGAAACTGTTGCAGTGATCATCTTTACTGAATCAAGCATAAAATCTATTATTTGTGTACACGTGCAAATATTATTTTTGTCTACAAATATTAACTTTGCCAATAATACCTAATCTCTGTCATTTTAAACCAGGCAACACTGCTATCTATAGGAACACTGTGTTTCAAACACACTGATGGGCCATGCTGCTCAATTACATTTCGGTGTGCACCAGGTGATATAAACCTGCTTTTATGAACACATTTTAAAACAACAGAAGTAGTACATGCTGGAGAAAATATTGCATACACATCTACAAGGCCTCTACTCTGCGATCATGAACTAAGAAATTATTCTTACACAAATCAGCAAATAGAAAGTTGATGTGTGCACGAGAAAGAGAACTGCAGGGCCCTGACACCCACCAACAGTCAGAAAAACACAAGGATTCTCGTGAACTGTCACCAATGTGTTAAGCAAAGGCGAACACTGCAATACTGACTTAAGCATTCTACTGCCATTTTCTGCTTTTATTTGCAGCTACTTGTTAACACACACTACAATGATATGAAGCATTAATCTCTTACACATACTACAATTTTGCAAAATTTGTTATGTACCTATTGTGCCAGTTTTAACTGGTGGTGTTCCAACCTTGGCCCCAACACCTATTGCAGTCTTAGCACCTGTGCCAACAAGAGGCTTAGGCACAGCTGTCTGTTTAGCTGCAGCAGTAGCCATGTCTGCTAAATGGTCTGACACAAATTTCAGTGCCTTCTCAGTGTGTGATACGATACGCTGAACAGCTTGCAGCTCATCTTCTTTTGGGTAGATCTCAGCATGTCGAGCAATTACGTGACGGTCGTCACTTGAGTCAGGACGACGTACAGGCTGGGGGAAAAACTGCAAGATACAATGAATGAAGACGACTTCAATTCACAACGGATACATTCACAACATTTCCCTCCGGGGCTTAACTACTATACCTTACGCAGAATCCGGCATGTAGCAACACATTTCACCTTGGTTCTTCTTTCCTTGTTTTTATTAGGCTGTCAGTTCAGTGTGCATCAAACAGAAGGCAAGCCAAACATCCCCAACATTATTTTATTTGCACTTTATTTATCATCATTACCAGTACCTACACAGTACCAGGTAACTGGAAAGGATGTGGAAGGCAGCTGCTGTGGTCACACTCTTCCTGCTATTTATCAGTAGTGAACGAGGAAATTCACAGAAGAACTTCAATAGTTCATGTCCCAGCTGAGATTTGAACTGGGTGCCTTCCAAATATAAATCAGGAGTATCAACACTTGAGCCCACTCTCCTGTTTCATCTCCACAAAGTCAATCATTCTCTTAACTTCCCAATGAACCTACTATATCAGGACATTTGTTTGGTTACCGTAAGTAGTTAAAATCTGCCAAGTTAGATAATTATATCTGCTTCAAAGCCATAATCCACATACTGCCAGACCATAAAATAAAGAGATAAACTATAGCATAAACATAAGATTGAAGAATCCCACGAAAAACAAGAACACACTGGTGACCTATACCTAAAAATCTGGCAGCACAGAACAGAACATAACAAAAAGCAAAAGGGGAGGGGAGAGATAACTCAATTTTAATTTCATTTAAATTTTTTTTTTTTAATTTTAATATGCAATACATTTTATAACATAATGGCAATATATTGTGACGTATTTGCACTATGCAGGAAACCCCCTCCCCCGCCAGCGGTGACATAACAGCACTTCCAACTGTGACGTAACACGGGACACCGCTGTTGACACAGGCAACAGGGAACGGTATAAAAAGCTGGCTGAGCAGTATGTGACCAGGGAGTGTGCAATCAGGAGTGACACAGTGCAGACTGTGAAGTCGCTGAGTCAGTTGCAGTCTAGCATTTGCCGGAGTGAGTTGAAGTCCACTGTTATTTAGTTGTGTCGAGTGAATGGCAGTGACTCCAGCAGGATAAGTAATTGTGAACTGTGTGAGCATAAGAGCAAATTTGCAATAAATTTGCTTGGTCCAAGATGGCATAAAGTTATCTGACGCATGACCTACCCAACATGTGACAATATAAATATACAACATGCAAGTTTCATGTGCCTGATGATGGCTGCAAATGTAGTACACTCAACTCTCGATTATCCGGGGGCGGATAAACCGGTTTGAAACTTAACCAGGGCTTTTTTGAGGCTTATATGTTGGTTTAATATTCATTCACTTTTGTTTCACATGGTGAGTTGTAACACTGTTTTCGCACTAGTGTGAACCGAGCTCTGCATTTTTTGGTCCCCTGTAAAAGGAAGCGTGTTGTGATAAGTATTGAACAGAAACTCATGTGAACCAGGCTTCGAATTGTTAAGCAGTGGGGGTGCAGCCAGAAGAGCGGGAAGAAAGTCAGGATGAGGAAGATTTGGACGCTGCTGCTAGTAAGAAAATATCACATGGCGCTGCTCTTAATCATTTGGAATCCTTACTAGACTATCTTGAGAGTGAAGAGAAGAGTTTATTAAGTGACAAGCTAATATTATGTAGGCTCTGTACGGATATCCGTAAAAAGGAAAATGCCACAAAAAAGCAAACGACAATATTAAATTTTTTTTAAGTGTTAAGTGTGAATATTCGTAAAAAGTGTTGGATGTTGTTGAACACTGTGATCGAAATAACTAATTCATACTTCTGTGTAATGTAAAAAAAGTATTACATAGGCCATGAGATGACATAAAAATGAGGTTGAATAAATTTAAATACAGGTAGGCCTATAGTATTATGAAAGTACAGTATTACAGTACTACTTTTAATAAAATCTGTCTCAACTGGCTTTTCGATTAATCGTGATTTCCATCCCCATCATTATCCCAAATAATCGAGAGTTGAGTGTATATGCAAACATATGGTGTTTATACCAGAATTCTGGCTGAATAATAATACAAATTATGAACGCCACTGGCATCTGTATGTTAGGGTTAATACTCGCAATTAATGGGAAAAACTATTAACAAACATTTTAACTTCAATGGCTGGGTGACAAGATGTCCGTGGCTTCACAGAAATGTATCCTGAATTTACTACCCTTAATGCATTTGCGGAGATGTGACCTATTGTAGTGGCCAATAACCATTCCCATTCTTAACCCTTTGACGTGGTCATTTAAATTCCGCGGCCGCGGCTCCTGCGGTAATATATTCAGCCGGCCATTTAAATTTTGCTCGAAAATTATTTATTCATCATTGTTCTTAATTTCTATGAGATAGGAACATGAAACTTTCACTAAAATGATCTTAAATGGTGGTTTTATAACCTTACCTTATAATATGGGCGCCCTGTATCTCGGCCATGGAAGCAGGTTGTTTAGTATTTCAGCAGTGAATGGTACGCCTTGAAGGATGAAACTTTCACTAAAATGATCTTAAAAGATGGTTTTTATAACCTTACCTTATAATATGAGCGCCCTGT
>NW_019731598.1:27463-108984 GCF_002891405.2 Cryptotermes secundus
GCACATATCAGTCTCTGGTGTTTATAGCTTCAGAGCAAACAAAACACATCATTCATAACAGAAACAGCTCGCAATAGCCACAGGAACGTTGCTGCAAGACAGGCATATGTAACGACGACTTAGCGCTCTTAAACACGTGTGTCATTAAATACAGTCCTCCTGACAACAGGCCAGTGAAAAATCTAACAATCTACAGCAAAACCATCAATTATTATGGGCGTTATAACATACGTGTGCAGCTGGACGAAACATACACGTCGAACCCCCCCAGACGATATAAATCCCTGACGAAACATACACGTTGAACCACGGTAACGGGTTAATGACTAATGTAATTACCTACATAAGTTACCCATGGGACCCTGAACAAGCCTCAAAGACAAGCATGGGTGTTGAATTTTCAAGAGCATCTGGAGACAAGAATCTGGGAAGTCTGCTAATCGATGTGTTTAAAGCATGCGATATAAGCAGCTGACTCAGTCCTTAAGAAAGTAGAAGGGATTGAAATTATTTTTGCATGGGGCAAGAGGGGACATATGACTCAGATGTAATGGCTTCAAAAGGGGCCAATTATCTTATACGGTACCTTCAGCATTCACAGCAATGTCATTAAAAATATTACATAACTTTATCCTACATTTACTTTATTCACTTACCAAATTATGAAAAATAATGTACATAATTTATGTATTCCACACGCAAGTCTTGGTTGCATTACGGTTTTCACTTTGTGCCTTTGCAGCGCATGTTCATATTCCATCACACTCTCTTTGCTTTGGTTTAAAAATGATGACAGTACAGGGTATTTCAAAAAGAGCTTTACAACTTTGAAAGCTCATATAAATTTATACACAAGACATATACAACGTTTTGAACTGTCATAATGTAGCAAAAAACACAGTTTCATGCACACGGTACTGTAGTACCCAATACCGCCACCGCGAGGGCTCCTGCAGTTGAAATCAAGATGGCTACTTTCACAGGTGCAGAGCATGCTCGTTGTGTGTTTTGGTTCAAAGAAACGAAGTCTGCTACACAACTTGAAAGGAAATTTCGCGCTCAGTGTCGCAAGGAACTTCCCAGGAGGCCTACAATTTACTCCTGGCACAACAATTTTGTTCAGACCAGATGCTCTGTGCGCTGTGCCAAGCCACCTGGTCGGCCACGTGTTTCTGACGCTACAGTGGAACAGATTAGGGAGAGCTTCGTTTGAAGTCCACGAAAGTCAACGTGACGTGCATCTCAGGAAACTGGTATTTCAAATGTTCCTGTGTGTGTTACGAAAACATTTAGACTTAAAAGCGTACAAACTATCCATCATTCAACACCTTACGGATGCAGATAAGGTGGTCCGTAAGGAAGTCTGTATGCAAATGTTTCATCAGATACAAGACGATAAGTTTCTGGACTCCGTAATTTTCAGTGATGAGAGCAAGTTTCATGTCAGTGGTAAGGTCAATACCACAAATGCAGGATCTGGGGCAGCGAAAATCCACACGTCTCCCTGGAATATGTTCGTGATAGCCCAAAGGTGAGCGTGTTTTGAGCCCCCAGCAAAGAAAGAGTGTACGGTCCTTTCTTCTTCATGGAGACGATCATTACCGGTATTGTATATCTGGACATGCTCCAAGAATTCCTCATTCCACAGTTAGACAAAGATGACCATGAAGGACGCATTCACTCCCAGCAAGATGGTGCACCCCCTCATTACCTTGGAGAAGTGCACGAGTACCTCAACACCCATTTCCCAGGTCGGTGGATTGGTAGAGCGGCACCAATAGCATGGCCACCTCGTTCCCCGGATCTTACTCCCCTGGATTTTTCCTTATGGGGATTCGTTAAAGATAGTGTGTTCGTACCACCTTTGCCTGCAAATGCTGTTGAGCTCCAAACTCGAATTACTGCCTCAGCTGCAGAAGTGACACCAGAGATGCTACGTAGTGTGTGGCAAGAGACTGACTACAGATGGGACGTCTGCCGCATTACCAATGGAAGTCACATTGAACGATAACTATCCGAGGTAAAACTCGGTGTGTTTTGCTACATTACGACAGTTCAAAACGTTGTGTATGTCCTCTGTATAAATTTATATAAGCTTTCAAAGTTGTAAAGCTCTTTTTGAAACACTCTGTACAAGATAAAAAAACTGTTAAATACAACTTAGTGATAATCAGTTCTACAGTCTTATGTGCAACAATTTATTAAAACTTATTAAAAGCTAGTCACTTCATAAGTTTTTTACAACATGTTTCGATCAAAGTGGCCATCTTCAGGTGTTAAAATGTTGTGGGTGCACAGCTGGAAACAAAACAAGTAACAAAGCAGCAAGAAAAAATTCATATGCACTATGGGAACCATACATCAACAACTATGCATCAAAGCAGAAAGAAGGCAGTTTCCTCACCAACAACTTGTAACACCTGATGATGACCATTTTGGTTGAAGCATGTCATAAAAAACTTTTAAAGTGACTGGCTTTAGTAGGTTTTAATAAATTGCTGCACTTAAGACTGTAGAACTAACTAACACTAAGTGAAAAGTACAACAGGATGCTACAATATTGTGGAATACAGCACCACAAAAGAAACAGGCACCTGCCAGTGACGGGAATAAAAATAGAGAGAGAAACCATCCCAAATACAACACAATCATGGTGGCCTTTAACTGAGACTCAGCAGGATGAGTGTGAAATGACCCTCACACCATGACTGGCTTTGATTGCATATGGAATCAAGGCTTAAGTGGCCTGAATTCATTTATTTACATATGCATGGCAGACCAACACTTTACGCCCTCAAGCCACAGTTAAAATGTATCACAAGAACTATCATACACTTAACTGATCTACTGGCACAAGAGGGTACAACTCCTGTTGCATGCACAAAAACCACATGAAACAATACTTACCATAAGTGGTGGCACACCTGGCCCAAAAGGTCTTGGGGGAGGTGGAGGCAAACCTCGATGATCTCTTCCATAACGTCTGTACCATTCAAAGTATTCCACTTCCTCTTCATACCGACGGCGCTCCTCCCAGTACATCCTTTCTTCCTCTTCCATCATCCTGTCCAGGAACAAAAGTGAACTACATAAACATTCTAGACAAATAAAAAAGTGTAGAACACCATGTTGCATTAGATATATAGCTACAATGGCCCATCTATACAACTACATATAATAATGGTATATTGGTGTACAATAAAGGTAAAAATTTGGGTTCCATAAATATTGAGGAAATTCTTGTGTTGCTGACTGACTACTGGCTTCTCAAGAAGGGCTCAGCTACATGGAATCTACACATAAGCTCCTCACCGCTCCTCATCACGGCGTCTCCAGTATTCATCTCTCATCTGTTGTCTCCTAAGTTTCTCCTCCTGCAGCTTGCGTTGCCGCAAAGATGGCTTCACATCCACAACCAATTCTGGATTCACCTTCTTCTTATACTGAAGTCGATGACGACGACCTTTCATATGCATTTCCTTGGCATTTGGATCATTGAACCGACACTCGCACAATTTGCAGTTGAAACTGATAACTTTACCTAAAGAAATTAGAAACATGAACTTTAACAGTTGGAAACTGAACAGAATGTACACACTTCGTTGAACAAAACAAATGCAGTTATAAAAATCCCAATAACACTGCTCTTACATTATAATACAACCATTCTTTAACTCGTCACCCACACATCGCACTACTGCGAAAAAAGGATGTATTGCTCAGAGGACTTACTCTCACATTTTCAATACAAAGAGTTCAAATTTAGCAGTCTCAAAACATCTCAGGAAAGGACTTACGACCCCAAATGTCCAACAGGGCCTAGCAAATGAAATAAACTATAAAATTCTCATTACTATTTTGCATGTCATTTCTAGTACACATAAACTGATACTCAAACTAAACATTTTGGACTATCACCAGGTATCCTCTCCTTTCAAAATCTTTAAGTGTTCCACAGTATTGAAGTGTTTAGCTATCCTGAACATTAATGTTAATTACCGGTGTGCATTCACATATAAATGAAAGTAAAATGTCTCAAATACAACTTACAAGTAAGCTCTCTAACTTTACTTACATTACTGCACACACGCACATTTTTGCTTCCTATAATTCCCCTATGAGGGGGAAAAGGTTGCTCACGTCTGTGACATTCTTTAAGTCATACATGTACCCTGGGTAGTGCAAAATGAGCAACAAACCTGGCAAAGCTTCCCAAAAGAAAAGTTCAAACTTCTTCAAGATGCAACAAAGCAAGGACTTGAGTGCTCTCTATTGGGAAGCAAGAGCAAAATGGGTTAAATGATCCCAAATGCAGCCATTGGAAACAAACAAACCAACCAACTTCCCCTTTGACTCCCGCATGCTCTCAACAGATCTACTCTACATGACAAAAAAAAAAACCATCACTCACCTTCTTCGTTCTTAATTTCCTCGATATAGTCCTGACCAACCGGTTGGACATCTTTATCACTTAGCGCGAGCTCCGAGTCAGACATAACAGGCTCTTCCTTTATCTCAGATTTTACTTCAGCTATCTCAGCCTTGATACCTGTTGCTGCCGTTCCAACTGTCCCCAAGGACCCAGCTGTAACAAGCACATACGGTCTTACATCACACACACTGTTCAGTTACTATAAAAGGATTTTTGTTTTCCTTTTCAAATTTCACACCATACTTAACCAATAGTGTGGCATCCTTATGACACTGTGTAGTGTCATTCACTGGTATTGGTACAAGGTGGTTCAAATATGACCAGGACTGATTTCTTTTTTAAACCAAAATTGCCAAACACTTACTTGCACATGTCAGTCTTCAACGTACTCCCCTCTGGAGTCAACACATTTTTTCCAACATTCTGGAAGCATCCTGATGCCCTTTTCAAAAACAGCTTGTGGTTGCAGCATATCCACTCCCGAACAGTCTGGATGACGGTGTCGTCCACAAACCGCATGCCTTGCAAGTCTGATTTGAGCCTTCGGAACAGGTACAAATCACTTGGGGCCAAATTGGGACTGTACAGCAGATGTGTCAGAAGGTTCCATTTCAATTTCCGGAGGGTTTCCATTGTTGTTTTGGCCGTATGGGGGCATGCATTGTCTTTAAGGAAGGCTACCCGCTTTCCACCTGCCTTCCGCTTGGATCGGAGCTTTTCCTTCATGTCTGTTGCCAGGAGGTTTGAATAATAAGCTGCATTGACTGTCCTGGCATCTGTCAGAAAGTCTACATGGATAACCCTCTGCCAGTCCGAGAAGAACGTTGCCATCACTTTTTCTGCTGAATGGCTCCTCCGCGCTCTCTTGGGTTTGGGAGAACTGGTATGTCGCCACTTGCGTGATGACTGCTGGGACTTGGGAATGTAGTAGTGCACCCACGTTTCATCGGTGGTCACTACAGACCTCAAAAATGCATCACGTTTGTCTTCAAACTGCTGTAGGAGACGACTGGCAGCTTGCATGCACACCATTTTGTTCACATCCATCAAAGTGCGTGGTACCCACCGTGCATTCACCTTGCAATAGTGCAGGTGGTATTTCACGATTCCTTCTACACTACCCACACTGATGGACAGCATTGCTCCAAGTTCCTTGATAGTGATGCGCCTATTCTGCACGATCAATGTTTGCCTTAGTGACGGATAGCCGCGGCCGACAATCATGCGGTTCATTCTCCACGTGCTCTCTGCCCTCTCTGAAGCACTTACACCACTAAACACACGGGTCCGTGAGAGACACTCTTCCCCATACTGTTGTTGGAGTCTGTGGTGAATTTCAGCGGACGGGACGTTTTCTCCGAGGAATTTGATCACAATGTGTTGTTCCACGCTCCGCAGTACCTTCTGTTCACTCATCACTCTAGCAACTTCCAGACAGGATTGAACAGGTTCTAACCCTAACAGGAGGGAGGGTGGAGGTTGTGGCTTCACTCTCTCAAGGTCGCACAGCTGCTGTGCAATGCAGCTTGTTTACAAAAAAATCAGTCCCGGTCATATTTGAACCACCTAGTATTTTGGGTTAACTGCCCCAATATCCATCCCATGTATAAGGGACAGAGACAATAACAATGCCCACCTACCACACTATATTGTTCATACAGAAATCCACACAAATCTTGACACCTGTGAAAACCTCAAACCAAAACTGGGTGACAAAATCAAACACTGCATATATAACTAACTGTACTATATATTTTCAGCCACATATTGATGAAGTCTTAAAAATAATGGCTAGACAAATATGTTAAATTTTATGGCACATACAGAGTAAAACATTCAAGAACACCCTCTCCTAGGAGCTGCTTAGCGAGATGCTCTCCCAACAAACAAGTCACATACATTTCTCTTCTCCCCTATTCCTGACACTGCAGCCTATCGACAAAATACATGGACGGTGAGCATAGAGGGAACTTCATACACTCCCGAACTCTCTTCGTTTCAGTTCAGACAACTCACACGTTTCAGTTCTTTTCAAAATTCCCAATGAGACCTGAATTTTACACGTCTTCGCACTACATACTAGATTATATTATATACAAGTATGTAATACCTATCTTTCCTCTACAGCTGAATGCCTTGCTTGTTCCCAATTTATGACTATTATCTTGCAGTCATTTTTCTTAAATCTGTTTTACTAAACTGAAGAAAATTCTGGGTTCAAGTAAAATTTCCTTTAAAATACATGAAATGAGATATACAGAACTGTCTGAATTTCTCATGCAAGTGTTCAAACACATTATTCCCACTTTTCAAAATTCCCAACACTTGCTATTAATTTATGGAACCCAGGTTTGAGGTTCTCAGGTTGGTTAAATCAGTCTTCTGGGATGTAATGCCATGTGGTCTGCTAAACGGGTACCAGTGTTACAACATCAACCCTGGAGACTGAGGCAGCCGTTTCTTCTAAAACACTTGTGCCTGTCTATCAAATTGCACAATGTCACATCCCAGAAGATAGTAATCCTCAACTCAACTACGGTATTGTCTTCGGAACTCAAAATATTGTGAACACATTTCTCTTCCAATGGGCAGCAATCTTTCTTGCAACCATAGCATACTGAGGAGCATATGTATGTTTCATTCAGAAGTATATATTCAACTGATATACTGTAAAGTTCTAACCTGCAGCACCTTTAATAGTTCCCTCTGACACTATCATATCACAATTACAGTGCATACCAATACTCTACATACTACCCACATCAAAAATGTGGCATGACTTAAAGGGACAAGGATCACATAAGCAAACCACCATACAAAGGAATATGGCAAACGTATTACAAAATACCCAACTCCCAGCTACAGATATACTGAAAAGTGGAAATGCCGAATTCCAAGCCCACATTCATATTTCTGCAGGCGAAGTCACGGCCACATCATTTCATCAGATCTGGGGAAAATGGCACCTCTAACCCTGTCCAGAGGAGAAAAGTGGCAACCCTACCACTAAAATGTTTCTTGGTCAGCAAGAAATTAGCAGACATCTTGCTTTCAAGCTCCAAAAATTTTTAACAGTATAGACATCTAATGACTACCCAGGAATAAAATGAGGACAATGCAGGAGAATTACAAATTCTATTACCTCGCCTAATTTATATAAAAAAATAACTAGGAAAAACATGGAAGCATGGAAAGAAAATTTTAGGAAGACCACTGAAAAGATGGCATGAATTGGACAACCCACCTACTCTATGAATCAGGTACAATATACCTCATATAGGCAACCTTACAGGAGAAACCCTGTATACAGGTTTCTATTTCCCACTGGTGTATGAATAAAACAGCATCTATCAACTTTCTAATGGTAATACAATGGGCTACGTTACCAAGTGACGATGCAATCCCGCTCCTGCATTAGACCAAGAACAGGACACATGACCAAACATCTCACAGATGATAAAAGAAAATTTCATTCTCTTAAATTCACAAAGAAGCTATGATTGTAATTTCCAAAACGCAAGACAAGGCAACCTCTTGATAGGATACTATGCATAGCAGCTGCTGTTAAGAACTCAAAAATGGCAGACCCATCAAGGACCACGCATCAACATGCTGGTCCATGTCTCCAGACGAACAAATGGTCAAACAACGAAAAATACAATTAAAGGTAGACAATACGTTATCAAGAACAGAACTCATATACGTCAGTGGGATATAAATGCAGAGATTTAATAACATGTGAAAAGGAATGCCAAATGTTATCCAATCAAGGAACAGCAAAAAGAAATAGTTCCATTACACTCGGACAAGTATCTTGAGCCAATCATTGTTGCAGAAGAAACCAACCAAGCCTCTTTCAAGTGACAGAAACTTTCGGCTTTGCACACTGAATTCATTAGGTGAACACATCCATTTTCATTTGTAAACCTTTTGGAGTATGAGACTACTCTTTACACTGATGTCACGATTTCTTATCACTGCTGTTCCAGCTTTCTTCAGTACATTCCACCACATTTAAAACTGAGATATGAAAATATTCCATACTGACAATACCCACATTACTTGCATTTCTGCTGGCTGTACACAGAACAGAAGTGAGACAATTTCCAAACACAAATAATGCCACACGCATGTGATGAACTATACCATTTTTGTGTGCCAAACTGAAATGGAATGGCAACTCATACCTATATAAAAGTTGTGGAAAATTAGAATGCCAAATTTCCACCATAAATGAGAGTATGACCTATATGCAACAGCAACCCATGTGCCCTCTTTTCTTACATCCTCGCGTTCTTCCCTTACCACTGTTAACTACAATGCATTTTCCTTCCTTCCTGCATAAACAGGACATGAATATTGCACGAGAAGTAGGTTATGAATCAGATGTAGGGTCAGATAAAAACTACAACTGGAAATATAATTTACACCTGATAGGAGCAGTTTGCGATATGCAAAAGAAACGCCTATCTTCAAATTACTAGATGAAATATGCTGAAATTTCAGCACAAAAACGAAAAACAAAAAAAAAAAAGTTTCACAGCAAGACACAAACAGAATCACAACCTTCTAAGATGTGAAAACATATACGTGGTGTGTTCAAAAAGAATCGAACCTTTGGTCAGCAGAAATACATTTACTGATTTGGAGGTACAAAACCCTAATCCCCTTCAAAGTAGTCTCCTTGGTAATGCACACACTTCTCCCAGTGCTTCCGCCATTGTTGGAAACACTTCTGGAATGCGTCTTTTGGAATGGTGATCAGCCGGGCCATCACATTTCGCATGATGTCTTCTCTTGACTCAAACTGGGTTCCTTTCAGCAGCATTTTCAGCTTGGGAAATAGCCAAAAGTCACACGGAGCCATGTCGGGGGAGTAGGGCGCCTGACAAACCACAGGGATGTTGTGTTTGAGGACGAAAGTCTGAATCAGATGCGCAGAATGGGCGGGTGCATTATCATGATGGAGATTGCCCACAGATCCTGTCGTTTGCGCCACACAGAATCACGAAGGCAATGGAGGACCTCCTGGTAGTATTCCTTTGTGGTGGTTTGGCCTTGTGGTGCGTACTCATGATGCACAACACCACGGGAGTCGAAGAAAATGGCCAACATGACCTTGACATTGCTGCGGGCCTGCCGTGCTTTGTTTGGCCTCGGGGATGTCGGATGTTTCCACTGTGACGACTGCATCTTGGTTTCTGGGTCGTGCCCATAAACCCATGACTCATCGCCTGTAATCATGGTGTTCAGAAAGTTGGGGTTACTGTTTGCATTGTCCAGCATGTCCTGTGCGATTTCCAGACAGCGTTGCTTCTGCTCCATTGTTTGCAGTTTTGGTACAAATTTCACGGACACTCTCCTCATGCCCAAATCCTCGGTCAAAATTGAATGTACCAATCCAATGCTTACCCCTATCTCATTCACAAGTTCTGGGACTGTCATACGACAGTCCTCCATGACCAAAGTCCGCACTTGCTCAATGACGTTCTCATTTCGGCTTGTTGAGGGTCTGCCTGAAAGCGGTTCGCTGTCCACTGATGTGCGCTCATCTTTGAAGCGGTTGTACCACTCCTTTATCTGTGACTTGCTCGTGGCATCATCCCCGAAAGCCTGTTGAATCTTGCGAATGGTTTCCACTTGGGTATCACCAAGCTTTTGGCAAAATTTGATGCGCTGCTCATGCTGTTCAGTCATTTTACACCTTACTGGAATCCGACGAGCACTCACTACACGTCCTCACTCATAGGCCGACTGCCAGCGACTGACGCTTTCTGCGGGCGGGTAAAAATTCATTACTGCGCATGAATGTCCCCTCTACATCTCCACCAAAGGGAGCCTCCCACGCTTCATTGGTTTACGCAGGGATCAAAGAAGGCTCGATACTTTTTGAACACACCACGTACGTGGTAGATATGCATCAATGTGTCTAAGGAATGTACTGCAACCATTTTCAATAATGCGAAGAGGAACAAACTATATTACACAGAAACATTAATTATCTACCGAACTCCGCAGCGCCACATCCCAAAACGACTCTACTCACCACTGCCAGAATCTCAAACCCCAAATATCAACATGCTTCGATACACATCCAACGTACAACAAATGTGTTACAGATGCAAAAAAGCAGCACCCAAGCACTTCCCATCCAATATGCAATTTATTTTATCCTGATGTGGGAATAAGATGCACAGCTTAGTGACATGATGTTCTTCTGCCACAAATTACAAAGCTGCACATCATTAATATAGCCATACTTCCTTCCTCAGAGGGTGAAGACTATTTCAGACAATGCACTAATCTGTGAAAGTTAACAATGAAGATATGCAAACAAATGACACAAGCTTTTTTTAGCACTGATTACAGCAACTAACCAAAATATTCAGCAGACTTTTCCTTACATTTCCACATTTGTGCATTAAACAAATAATGCACAGCTACAGCACATACTTCTGAGATCCACAGTACTTTTCAGCTAAAAACGGCAATTCATATGAGCAGGATTAAAACATGCATGAGCAAGTGTAAAGCGTAGACTGCCTACAGAATGTATATCATTATGGACTGCAATTCCAGTCAAGATTCCTGTCTTACACCTCCAAGAAGAAATACACATAAGTTAAACCGTCAACGCCGACCAATGTACGTAGCATGTCAGTCATCACCATCCAACGTACAGAGCACATCCAGTGCAAAGATAAAATCCAGCTCATGTGTAACATCCTCTGTACCCAGAAATGAGTAGGGTTTAAATGTCCCATGGCTTGAGTAGCTGATAACAGGGGAAGATCCGCTTAATTCTATCCCAAATGAAATGAACTTATGCCAAAACAATGAGATAAATGTCTACCAAGGGAGAGTGTACGCTTGGCACAAACATTGCTACATCAATGTTTTACCTGCAACAAAATTAATCTTAGGTGCTGCAGTAACAGTTTTCTTGGCAGCCCCTGGTATTGCAGGTTTTGCTGCAGTGGTAGTCACAGTTTTTACTGGGGTAGTAGTGGATGCTGTTGTACCTGTTGTAGTCTTAATTCCACCACCCACAACCACTGGTTCTGTTGACGGTATGGGCTTTCCCAGCTTTGTGTGCAGCTTCACCAACTGAATACAATTATTATATTATTAATATTGAAGTTTCAACAAAGACACCGTGTAAAACAAACCATTTCACAAATTATTCCATTTCTCTCTCACACACAGCCACAGCACATAACTCTGCAATGTACTGATTTTCAACACCTTCCACCATCAGTACAGTGCACAACAATATCAATTTTCAGACTGTGGAATTTTACATTAAAGGAAATTTGGAATTTTATTTTTTAATACAAAATTCAAATTAATCAATAAAAGCTATTTGTACAGAAATTCAGATTGCATATATGCGTGAGTCAGTGACGTGGCAGAATACACATATGTAACTGCTTGAGTGGCTAGCCAACATGCATGCATCACTGATGTAATGGGACAGCTCACAGTAAAAGTAAAAAAGTAAAGGTATCCCTGTAACAGGCCGTGCAGGCCCATAGGGCTGTGAGATGTTGAGGTTCCCACATTTTCTAGACAACTGGCTCATAGATGGCGGTGAGGTCAGAGCCCTACGCACCAGCCACTCTTTACCCCCCCAAGAATATTTTAAGAATATTCCTGGTACTCATTTGTGTTAGAGGCTGAGTTGACCCTAGGGCTATAGTGCAGCTGGATGGATTATGTCACTGAAAAAAATCCAATGACCTCATCAGGACTTGAACCCACAACCTTCCAGCTTGTATCATAGTGTCCCAACCAACTACGCTACTGCGTGCCCCAGGACAGCTCACAGTGCAGCTGCTATTCCCATTCTTATATTATCCTTGTATTATCCTGGGCAGGGCAGGTAGTATACCTGAAAGGGAACACAAAGTGCACTTATAAATTTGATTGGGACCAAGCGTTTTATTTACAATTGTACTCTGACAAAATTACCATATAAATGTATCTCTGCTTACAACATGTGAGACAGTGGAAGAAGAGGTTTAAATCACATGTTTTCACAATATGGACACATTTTCAAGAATGCATCAACAGAGGAATGTTGCACTTAAAAAAATCATGACCAGTCACTCATTTGCCATACAACCTACAAGAAAATCTATTTAAAACTAAATAGTCTTATAAACATTAATAGTGACACAGAACTTTTTTTTTGGGGGGGGGGGTCAACTTCATTCACATTTACACACCAACATAAGTTCCTTTTTGATATCACCCTTATGCTCAATGCTATTAGATACTATGGCCACATAAGAACACTGCCATACGCATCATCACAAACTGCTTGTCACAGGGGCACAGATTTGGACTCAAGACAGTTACAGGGGACTTTCATGATTAAAACATGATAAACTCCCAGCTTTTTAAGGCTCTTCTTACAAAATAGTTGGGAAAATTTTCACCTTTCAAATTTGTGTAACAGACTGAGTCATGGGGATGGACAACACAAACTTGCGTCACATAGACTTTCATGAAAATTTCATGTTATCACTTTCAGTCAACCTGAAACCTACAAGTCATACAGATTTACTTAACATCCTTTGTAAGCACCTTTACATGAACCAAAGCCATGTAAGGAACTTATAATTACCTCCGTAAACTAGACATAAATATAACAGCAACCAGCATGTTACACCATAGTTTAAACCGAGTCTCTGACATCTTCATTTAGATTGTGAACTGCTACAAGATTAACAGACAGAATGGACATAGCCTGGCTCTCCCTGTGGGTTCTCATTAATGAAGGTGCAGACATGAGATAATTTTTTAAAATGCATTTGGGTCTTCATGTAGTGTGTTAATTTTACCAAATTTTAACTAAAACTGGCATCAAACGATTTTTGGTGAAACTCGCTATTATAAACTGCCACAAAAATCTTCTGGAAGTCTTTACATGCAGGTGGACATATGCAATGAAGCACCTGTGTGCTTTCTGCCAAGTTTTGCTAACATATTGTAACGTGTTTACGTTACCGAAGACGCCGTAGAGATGGTTAATTTGTTTATTTAACAATCTACAAATAACAGCTACAATTACTTATCACACAGTTGCGGGGTTTCACACTTTATAACCCTAATCGCAATAATCTGTTACCACTGTTGCGGGGTTTCACGATTTATAACCCTATGCGCAAATCAGCTCACTCTGTCTTCAGTAGTCTACACGTTTACAGTAGGGGAGCTATGTATCACTGTATCACACGCTCCCAATTACACAATCACACACACGTCCGGTTCTTCTTTCCGCGACGGCTGCTATATTCCAACTTGTAGTCGGCTGACTGCAGGACTCTTGATAACACACTCGCTCGACTAGTACTTAACTCTGCGGTAGCCACAAGACAACTTGACTCGGCGACTGTTACTTTACAACTCGGCGGCTGTCACAGTACAACTGACTGTGAATAGCCTTCGCTGCTCCTTATGTAGCCTTGATCGGACAATTGTCGTCTGGTGCCTTGTTGCTAGCCACGCTGTCCGGAGTTGTTGACTGCTGCCTAGCAACTGCGATATCCCTCGGTGACGTCACCGCGCGTTGCGCATTGCATAGCTACCAAGATGCGGGGTGATTACTCGCCTATTACGCAAGCGCTACGTTACCGCCGGGGAGGTAGGGGTCACATGTCACAATATAGAGACCTCCTTACTCTGTAACCAGCAAGAAGCCAGGCCACAGATGATGCCACCAACCTAAAGACCAAGGATGTGATAATGTGCTGCCTGGTTCAAACCATCTCACACCACAGGACAGAGACTAAAGAGCTCTGGTGGAGTGATGACTGGAAGGGGAAAACCTAACATTCCTGTGGAAATTCTGTTTCAGTGCCACATTGTACACCACAGACCTCATGTAGAGTCACCCAGGACTGAACCTGAGACTCCACAGCAAGATCATCAAAAAAATCACTGCTGTAACATTTGGTCTGTGCACTTATAGCAAGTAGAAATGATGTGAACTAGCTATTAATTTCACAGCAGTCATGGATATTGTTATCACACAGAGATGACCACCCTANGACCACCGGGGGGGGGGACTCAACATACTGACTGCTATTATTACATTTTTAGTCCCAGCTTCAACTTATTAATTTAGTAAACCCTTGCCAATCCAGATTAATGAAAACACATGGAAAATTAAATAATATAGGTAATGCTGACAAAAAATAAAATATTGCTGCACCAATTTCTTCCTCTGTCATAGGCTGAAATGCAGGGTTGCCTCCATCTAGCTCAAGCCAATCTTGGATATTTTTTGTGTGGTTTCAGTCTCTGCAGCTGACCTCAACACAGTCTGAAAGTCGTCTTGATCCTAAATGCCATGTATTTTTTCAAATTATGTACTCAACTATGAAAAGGATTTCTCATATTTTGCTCCAAATTAACTGTAACTGGATTAGCAAGGGGCCAGGCATTATACAGTGGGCACTAGTGTCCTCCACAGCTGCAAAGAGAATGTTTTTCAGACATCATGAACCCATGGCAGTCAACATGTCAAATATATTATCTTTTCATAGACATCATCGCTGATACTCTACTTACATTAGACGAAATATAAGTGTATTCAGTTTTTAATTAATACATACACATGTTAGTTCCCCATGTTAACAACAAACTAATACAGAGTGAATCGTATAGAACCGGCTCGATGAATTTGCTAATAATTCTGCAGGTGATGCATATAACGACTCACAATTACAACATAATAATCCGTGGGCCGTGCTGAGTCGAATGGTGTGTGCACGATCAGGCAAGTGGCGGCCCTTATGCTGCAAGGTCAAGGACAATGCCAAAACGTGTCTGCAGTGCACAGGCGACAGTCACGGAGTACACTGTTGAACACCGAGTATTTCTAATGCCTACTTGAAAACGGCAGACACTTTCAACACCTGCTCTGATCGGGACACACAATCCAAGATAAGATATGTGTAAATTACTTTAATATCTGTATGGTATATTTTATATTACACCTCATTTCATCAGGCCGGTTCTATATGAATCACCCTGTAGAATGCAGGAGACAATGATGTACAGATCACATGACCATCCCTCTGCACAAAACCAGACACGATACGAAACCCTTCATTTCCTAACATCACTGGCACATCACGTTAGTCCCAAATGACAACACCAAACCAGTACAACCCTACCCGGACGCCCAAATAAGAAAACATTCAAAACAGGAGGCCCATACATAAACAGTTTATCTGCAGATCTGTATTGCAGAGAAGTTGGAGGTTAAAGCCTACAACAGATCAAAGCCACTGTCACAAACATACCTGTACTTAGGGACCATGGGTGAAAATGGATTTGATACACTGCATTTAAGCATATGTGTACGGCAAGAGTTTTTGGCAGAGAAAGTTCTCAGAGCAAGTACAAATGGGTCCAGAATTGAGCACCATCTGATCCTACACACAGTTACCTCCACAAATCAGGACTCTGAGAATCCAAAGGTGTCGGAAAAACTTGTTTGCGTGGCCACTTCCTGAACTTCGCAAATAAAAAACTTGTGTTAAAAAAGTACTGCTGTGTAGTCACAGTACTTGCCTGATATCCACACATTAAGAATGTACATATTATGTGGGCCTGCAAATTCTTACCTTCTGATGCTTGGCTCCACGGATATGTGCAGCATAGGCATCTGAGCCAGTACAAGTCACATCACACAACTCGCAACGCAGGGCGTTGCCACCTCGAGCTGCTGGAGCTGACCCAAGTTTCAATGCAGATTCCTTTTTCTTATGCTTCTGACCTTCTAGATGTTCACGGTATGTCTGCAAACAACAAACCACTTTTAAGGCCCTGCTGGAAAGAATGACACTATTAACCCTTTCTATTCCTATTGTCAACAAGGTCATTTCCTGTATTTTCTTGTCATGTTCAGCAAACATTCAACTCATACTCATGGCCTCTTCTCCACGCCTGTCTCTATGGTTTGAAATGGAACTGTCCCATTTAAACACATCTTTCCATTTAAACTTCCATTCATGTATCTTTGAATACACATGCATTTTTCACAAAGAAATTAAATATAATGAGAAAATTAACGCATACTGTAACAATTATGGTAGGTTTTCTCTGTTACTGTCTACAGACATTCAAGCATAACCTTCCCTCAATTACATCAAAAACTTTTAAGACTTATGGGCAAAAAAGTGTGGACACAAAATGTTTCTCTTTCCTAACAAATTTTGTTCCAACAAATATTTAGTGAGTTATGCGCTTAAGATGTGCAGAACCACAAGTCATTTCTCATTTCCAGTACCTGCTACTGCCATCAAACTTTAACTGAACCAAAGAACAAATTTCATACAAATATTCAGCAATTCCTACCTTGTTACATGCAAACAGATGTGAGAAAGCTAAGTAGCTGCATTTTTGCAATTCTATTGCTGATGCTCCAGAATAATATGGTGGACTGAGAATGAAATGGAAAACAAAGAATGAAAAAAGTGGATGGCCCTTGCAACACACCACATTCTTAAATATGCTCCACCCCCACTGTCACTCCTAACCAGTATTTCAGCCCCAGTGACTCATTTTACTTCAACCACATTAAAGACACCAACTCCAGATGTACTGTGAACAGCCTTAACAAACAACACAGCCAAATCCCCAAAGCAAAGGTACAAATGTAACACACTGCTAAAAGCCAAGGACAAGAACAAAATATTGTGACATGGATGGCGCAACAGGAAGTAGGGGTCACATGAACTCTGAGTTTCCACGAGTGACGTCACGTACCCCCACTCCTCCCATTATTACATAACGCTCGGTAAACACTCCGTTGCCTCCCAGGGTGACGTAACACGGGACACTGCGGTTACTATGCAGCAATAAACAACTCTCGGCAGCGTTGCCCAGTAACAACACTTCCGGAAGTGCTGTTACGTCACCGTGGGGGGATGGGGACGGAGTGTTGACTGGCCTGTTACTGTAGCAGCGACAGTTGCTCCGATGCTGTTATGTCACCTGGGGGGGGGGAGGTTACCGAGCGTTGCGCCGTCCACGTCACAACATATATACTACTATGCTAAGACACTCTTTCCAATGATTCCTACCTGCGGACCTGCACAGCTGATTTTACAAACATCACAGTAGTGCAGCTGCTGTGGTTTGGGGGGTTGCTTTGGTTTCATGGTCTTCATACCACCAGACATTGGTCCTTTCTTGTATCCTTGCCAAGAGCTGGTTGATTTTGCAGTACCTGTGTTTGTAGTGACTGCAGCAGCTGCCCCAGTTCCTGCGCCAGTCTGCGCCTGCTGTGCCACATACATGGTGGCAGCACTGTACAATGCTGCATCGTATCCTGAATATGTTGTATTGGCGGCAGCTATATAGGAACATGTTAAAAGCATTTCTTTTGAAATTTCTAATCGTCACTTAGAAAACCCACACAAGGAAGAAAATATCATATGACAAGATTCTTTTGTGAAACCATGAACGATATACAAATTCCATTTTTGTATATTGGCATGTAAAGAAAAATTCTCAGATCTCTTTAACAATTTGTTACAATATTCTGTGAATAACTCCATTGCATAGTCCTTCATGAGAAAATGATTGCAAAATTCTGATTTGGTGAATATTTTACCTGGTTCTAACCCAAGTTCAATATAAACAGCACTGTTATTTTTCCATATCCAGTGAAGCTTGACATTATAATGCACATTCAGTGTTAGTTTGACCTTCTGGGGCTCATACTTTGATTTTGTGCAATTATGGTCAAAATCATCAATATTCTTTCGATGATGGACATTCGTTCCATACGACCCATGTTGTCAACAATTACTCCAAACATTACTTGACATTACTGAATACTTAATTTTAACTGTGTCAAAACAGTTTCTTGAAACACTTGTTTAGAAATATTATTTTATCATAATTGTATGCAGGAAGTTAAGTTTCTTGGTGCAATTTTGCATAACCCACATTTAACGAAAACCTGGTTTTGTGTACGATAAGCCATTCTCACGGAGTCATTAAATGTGGAGTACCATCTCCTGTGAAACCCAAACTTCATTACCATGTTCGTAACAGATAGTATTGGGATGGCAGCCTATCTTAATCCAGGAGTTATGCTGCCATGCTTGCAAGTACTGAATTTCAGTATACTGTCACATGTTAGTGACTACACACAGGGTTTGGACTGATAATGGGATTTACTGAATTAACTTGCAAATACAAACTACTCTTACCTACCAAAAAAAAAACAAACCCCATGACTTTAATCTGCAAGCAAACTATACCGACCGAGTGACTGCTGCTTGTTGGCGAAGTCAGTGCCAACTTTAGCAGATAGAGGGTGTTGCGTGGTCAGCGCAACAAATCCCCATGGCCATTAGTATCAGTTTTCTAGACCAGAGCCACTACTTTTCCACTCAAGTAGCTCCTTAATTATCCGGACAAAGCGGAATGGCCCCCTTTCCAGACCCACTAGTCACTGGTGTGTTTGTTTGCCAACATGTCTGAGCCCATCTTGACAGGCTACAGCCACTCACCTATGAAATTCACCACCTTTTACAAAACACAAAGTTCATGACCATGTTCACAAGCGTGCTACATGTCCTGCCCATCTAATCCACCTTGACCATACTAAAAACATTTGACAAAGAGCACAAATTTTAAAGCACTTTTTATACCAACACAATTTTATTCTAAATTAAGCTGCTCTGAGATATGGTAAATTTTTTGTGTATTATTCAGTGACACATACCTTTAGTCGTATTTGTCGTCTGAGGTGCAGCAGCAGTGTAACCTGTTGAATAACTTGCTCCTGGAGTCCCCTGTGTAGTGTATGCAGAACTGTAAGATGCAGCTTTTGGGGTTGCTTGAGTCACTTGCCGAGTTGTTGCAGTGTATGTGCTTGTACTAAATGCTGGTTTGGATGCTAACGTGCAAAGACATACGAATTACACAAAATATTTTAAAACTTCTTTCAAAAAAATTACAACTTTTATGAACAGCATTACCATTACCTTGATAATGAGTATCAGTCGTTGAGTACGTAGCAGCTGCTGCAGCTGGCTGCTGATAATACGTCTTTGTGCTGTCATATGCGGTCTGGGCAGTACGCCCATAGCCATAATCGTAAGTTGTTCCTGCAGCTGGTGTGCCTGCGCCTACTGGTAAAGTATTTACAAATTATATTTAAAAATGCTTAACACAAATTTCCCCAGTCTATAAGTATACAAATTTCTGAAAGCTTCTTTAAACACGAACACCAGAAAAGGGGGGTGCATATCGTTACATACCCCTTAATGATAAGGTACTAGCCATACTGTAAGAATATCACAGATGTCTTTTAACATTTCCCAGCCCAACCTCACTGCATATAGATATATAAATTACCAACTTTAGCACTCCAAGAACAAAACCCTCTACACCAAATTGTAGCACAGACATGTGAAAGTGTGTCATTCTGCACAAGAACTGCCATAAAACAGAGAGACAGCCTATGGAGGTAAGACGTGTGACCATCAATTAAAGAAATTGTGTAGAAATTTGAATTTATGTACATGTATAATTTACTAAAATCGGTATTCTGTGGATACTCAGACTAACACGTAACATCACTGAAAACCCACTTAGCAAGCCCAAGGACAACATATGGAGGGATCATACTTTTTGCCTAAATAACCCTGTGGATAGACTGTAACAAGTAACCTTATGCAAAGAAAATGTCTGTATAGTCAGCAATCTAGTATAGTAATTTTGCTTCCCATCATCACAAAACAGAACTTTACTAATACAATGCCCCCAATGTCACTACGCAATCTGAACTTTGCCACACAAAATATCCAGAAATTTAAAATGCTATGAAACTCTAAAACCAATTCCAACAGCTGAAGCCCAAGATCACAGAGCAAATCACAAAGATTTGTTAACATAAGATGTTCAAATATGCACTGCCAATGCACCTGACTATTATAATAATAGAACATTAAATATCATGAAAACCTGACAACAAAACAGCTGCTCCAGTATACATGACAGCAATTCTGGGTTTTAAATGTAGATATCTTTAATTACAATTCATGCATACTGCTTCAACAAATATTTTTTGGATAAAAATCCAATTTTTTTTTTTACTTTTTCTGTCACCAGAATTCACTTGCAGGCTGCACTGGGAAGCTTGCAGGCCATTCATCCTCATTTTATGCACACAATACCCTAATATGCACTATTAACAAGACTGAATCTGGTTCCTTTCCAGGTGTTTTATGCTCCCTTTCTGGCAAGGTTTACCCCCTTTCTTGAGTATTTAAACATAACTGCAAAGCTACAAAACATAGACCAGAGAAGGTCCAAGGGTTAAGACAGTCATACCCAGTACTTCAGAAATAAAAATACAGCATTTACATAAGAAAAACTGGAATCCTTAAGCACTGTAATGTTTAAGGCCTTCATTCAAAATACTAACAAACCCATCACATAATCCAAAAAGATTAATGCAACCCACTACAACAAAACTGTCCTTAATGCACAGTCTAACACTAACAAGATGTAAAATGGCACACAAACATCAAATATTTACACAGGAATAAACAAACATCTTAATGCAGGTGATATGAAAATGTAAAAACACTATGGTCACAAGAAATATTGACTATAAAACATACCACAAAATCAAATGTAACATTCAGACATGACATTTTCCTGGGGAAACAAATTTCTATAAGATGATTACCTGGTTAGTATTATTAATTGTACTGCAGGTCACATTGAAAATATTCCGACTGTACGCTCGCTCGCTCACTCACTCACAGAACTGAGCAATTCTTGAGAAGCTGCCAATTGTACAGCTACTCAAGAACTTCGCTGCATTTTATGGAAGCCGAAGGTTCGTTACTGTATTCACAACAGCCTTCCACTGCCCAATCATGAGCCAGATCAATCCAATCCTCTTTCCAAGATCCATTTTAATAATGCCCACCCAGCTATGTCTTGGTCTTCCCAGTGGTCTCTTTCCTTCTGACTTTCCCACCACTATCCTCTATGCATCCCTCTTCTCACCCACTCGTGCTACATGCCCTGCCTATTTCATTCTTGACTTGATCATTCTAATTATACTTGCAGAAGAGTAGAAGTTACAAAGCTCCTGATGCAGTTTTCTCCAATCTCCTGTCGCTTCATCTCTCTTTGGTCCAAATATTCTCAACACCCTCAATGTTCCTCCCTTAATGTTAGAGACAAAGTTTCAACCCCCATACAGAACCACAGGTAAATTATAGCTTTGTATATTCTAATTTTTGTTTTTAGACAGCAGACAAGAAAACAAATGGTCCTGGCCTGAATGGTAGCAAAGCGTAACCTGAGTTCAATCTCCTCTTAATTTCCTCCTGAATCAGGGTTTCGTCACAGTCATTCCCTATTATCTGAACTGCACCACATCTGCCACCTATCTTGCTTTGTATATTCTAATTTTTGTTTTTAGACAGCAGACAAGAAAACAAATGGTCCTGGCCTGAATGGTAGCAAAGCGTAACCTGAGTTCAATCTCCTCTTAATTTCCTCCTGAATCAGGGTTTCGTCATAGTCATTCCCTATTATCTGAACTGCACCACATCTGCCACCTATCTTTGTGTCATTATTTTCACCTGCATTCTGATGACGAGTCAGCAACATACACTTAGTTTTCTGTGTTTACTTCTAGACTTCTTTCACTTGTACTGCGGCCACTTCTGGCCCATTGTACCAGCCCCAGATGATAGGTGAGGGTGATTGTGGAGCAATTGGTGGAATGAAGATTGGCAGGGGAAACCGAAGTACTCGGAGAAAACCTGCCCTAGCACCACTTTGTCCACCATAAATCCCACTTGACCAGACTCAGGATCGAACCAGGGCCTCCTTACTTGCATCAATTAAAGTTAACACCAAATATACACGGTGCCAAATCCCAGAAGACTGCTTTCTTCAATTAAAGTTTGTTTTTTTATGATATCTATATTATCACCCAGTAGATTCAAATCATTAGCATAGACCAACAGCTGATGTATCCCTTTTAATTTCAGACTCGCCTAGTTTTCCTGACATTCCTAATGGCATATTCTGAAGTACAACTGAAAAGGAGTGCTGATAAAGCATCTCCTTGTTTTAGACCATTCTGGATAAGAAATTTATTAGACAAATGTTTACCTACACGTACTTTACTATATGTTTCGTTTAAACACATTTTAATCAACCTAACTAGTTTCATGGGTATCCCAAATTCTTATCACAATATTGTACAATACTTCCCCCCTAACTGAATCATAGGCTTTCTTGAACTCTACAAATAGCTGTCTCACTGTACTCCCATTTTTTTCTCCAATATCTCACGAATGCAAAAGATCTAATCTGTAGCTGATCTGTTACATCGAAACCCACACTGATGAACCCCAATAATTTCACCTATGTATGGACTTAACCTTGAGAGCATATTGGATAAACTTTTGTATGAAGTTGGTGACAGAGATATCCCCTGATAATTACTACAGCCAGTTTTATCACCCTTCTTGTGAACTGTTACAATAATAAGACTCCTTCCACTGATCAGGCAATTTTTCCTGATTCCAAATTTAATAACAGAGTAGTTCACCTATTCCGAATGTTGTGAGAATCCGCAAAGCAGATCACCATTCTCATCCTTCACAATGTTACTCCCTGGTTGGTAACCACTCTTTAACGGCAAGTCATTTATTCCTCTATACAGGTCTCTAATGTCCTTGTTCTTACTGTTCATTGCAAGATCATCAATTTTGTCTTTCAGATATTCTGTCTTTTTGTTCCTGATATGACTGCTGATTTCATGCCTCATGTTGTTCAGATTATCCCCCCTTATTTTGCTTGGATTCTATAACCACTGCAATTGACATGTTTTCTTTGGTCTAATAATTCTGAGCATCCTTCATCAAACCACGGCTTACGCTTCTGCAGTTCATAATAACCTAGGCTCTTTCAAATAGCTTGGAAAAAGTGCAATGAGTTCTATGCTATTCAACTCTGCCCTTTTGAAATTCCCAAATAACTTGTACATAACGTGGAGTTATGGCCTTTCATTGTATATAGTTATGGGGTTCAACAAGCATACACAATATGCTTTCTGATGTTCAACATCCAAAGAGTTATGGCCTTTCACTGTATATAGTTATGGGGTTCAACAAGCATACACAATATGCTTTCTGATGTTCAACATCCAAAGATGTTACATGCACATACATGTATTATATAAGCCTGGAAGCTTTCATGCTGTCTGAAGATCACTGAAACATCAGTAATTTTTAACTGACATAGGTGACAGCCTGAGAAAATTTTATCAACACATACATTACTTCAACAGAGAATGCTAACAGAACCAAGAAATAAAAAAAGCCCCCCCCCCCATTTCTGAACACAGGCAGATGAGCAACTGGGGCATTTGTCCCAGCAGTATATCATCTTTATATTTTGCATCCTGTCCTGTTAGAAATATCAAAATCTACACAACAATTTATGCAACATTAAAAATGAGATACAAAAGGTGTCAAAGATTAAACTATGTTGTTATATACTATACTACTACATGTTTTGATCTTGATAGATCATCAAATGGATTCAAATTACCAGTCACTGAACTGCACATATCTTAATGCAAAAAATGGATACATTTTAACACTCATTTGGCATTCAATGAATAATTACCAGAGCCCAGATTTTGATGACCTGAAAATATTTAAAAAATGACTGAAAAAATCCAGAAAAATTACCTAAAGGAGAAAGAACACTTCGCTTCCATATTATTCACATTTCAGAAAACATATGAAGAAAAATTCCCTAAAATGGCCAAAAATGACCTTAAACCTAAAAATGTCAAAAAATGACAAAAACATCACCTATAAAATTTACATTTCTGTAACCAGCAGCTCATTTCTGTTAGAGGCTGAGTCAACCCCAGGGCCATAGTGCAGCTGGAAGGATTAGGTCAATTGAAAAAAAAAATCCAATTGCTCATCGGAACTTGAATCCGTGACCATCCGCCTTGTAGCATAATGCCTCAACCAACTACGCTACCGCGTGCCCCCCAATGGTGTAGTATAACCACAACAAAATTAATCTTGACACATTTGTCTGCTTTATGTTTGTTGCTAAGTAACTGTTGTCTAGACAACCACTATATACACCATGAACGCTGATTCCTGAGGACAAAGACACCACCAAAAGAGCACTTCTGCTTTCACCTCATCATTTCCTTTAACCCATGTCCTGCATGCTACACACCTGCTGCCTGCAATGTGGACTGCTGTGCTTCCATCCCATAAGCAGTACTTTGAACCACACGTGAATACTGCTTGCATATTGTTTTGAGATGAAGTTCAAGGCTATCATTTTCTGTGTATCAACTGAATTTACTGAATATCCTAAGAGCAGATCTTGGAAATGTTGAGTGTACATCAGCTGGTAAACCCTTGATCACATATGAATACTGAAGATATTTTCAAAAAGGGTTTTCTTATTTTTAAGACAGTAAACCTGGTTCTGACAACAGGGAAATAAGACAGCTGTTTATGCCAGCACTGCTTGGAATATCTGAATTTAAATCCCCTCTGGAACCTTCCTTCTAAATGGCACAGGATGGGCTCGATGGAGTTCATTTATATACCCATTGCTGATGGGCATTTATATGGCAGTTGCTGTTGCGTTTAATAATTTTAAAGCATTTTATTAAAAATACTGTAAAGTAAAGTAAGTAAAGCTGTCCCTGTAACAGGCTGTGAAGGCCCATAGGGTTGAGATGTTGAGGGACCCACATTATCTAGACAATCAGCTCAAAGATGGCAGCCGCGCTTCAGTCCCCAGGAAAATTATTTAATTAATTCCTGGTACTCATTTCTGTTAGAGGCTGAGTCAACCCCAGGGCCATAGTGAGGCTGGAAGGATTAGGTCAATTGAAAAAAAATCCAACTACCTCATTGGGACTTGAACCCGCGACCTTCCAGCTTGTAGCATAGTGCCTCAACCAAATATGCTACCGGGTGCCCCATTAATAATACTGTATCTAATAAAATTTTTATGATAAAGAAATGGTATTAACTTTGTTTGTATCAGCAAAGATCATACTGTCACACAAGACTTGAAAATGTTTACACAAAAAAGTTATTCTTTTTATTTTTTGTAATTCTGATACATTCTGTACAACATATTTTCCCACTTCAAAAAGCGCTCTGCATTATAAAAATCAACACTTTACACACTTCTGCAGTCTCTGGTGTCATAAGACACCTGGAAACACTTAACAACCAAGGTTTGTTCTTCTGTTCATAAGGTTTTTGCTACCCTCTTCAGATATTTGAATCTGTTGACTAAAGGGATATAAGAGTGAAAGTACAGGAATTCAGGAGACTGGACAGAAAATTCTTTGTTTCATATATCAGTGCCAAGCTCTTCCATTGCAGCTGCAAGAGAATACTGCCCTCTCTATGGTCGCAAATGCTTGCATCACAGCTGAGATACAGAGTGCATTCATTCATTCATTCATTCTGATCACTGAGTTCCAATATCATAGTTTCGTTTCATAAATGGCAATAAAACATCTGGATGAAATTGGCAAAGTGCAAGTAATGTGACATGGAACTGCGCATTCTCAGGTGCTCCAAAGAGTACCATACAAAGGAGAGATTTGGTCAGATGACTGGGGGGGGGTTGCTATATAGTAATCAAGCAGGTAAAAATAAAAAGTATGGATACTGAATTTTACTATATTTAAAATTATTAGGATTGTGAGTGTGATTCTACTAGTCGTGTTAAAACGCCTGAATGTGTGTACTTTGGCCACGATGAATGTACCTTTCAGTGAACCAATACATGCACTTCAGAGGTGAAAGGTTTCATTCCCCCAATGCAGATGGGCTGAAGTGCTTGTTCTGAGGGCAGTATTGCACTGTCTGCATACAGATCTTAATATATGCTGATGTGCCCTCTGTGTGACTATAGTGAGGATAAACAGACTCACACGGCCCCCCTGAGACAACTTTACTGGTCTGACATATTTCTTGTGATATTAGTTTGGCCATCATTTACTTTGATCCTGTTGTATTCCAATATACTGTGCAACAGATTCAATTTTCACCTTCTCCCATGATTACCAAGGAATCCACAAGTTCTATTAGTTAAGTTACACTGATGAAATGAATAATTACGATGTACCCATAACTTTGCAGTTTCCTGTTATTCTGTAATTTGTATTTTCATGCAAAGGCATGGGGAAAATGGGAAAAGAAAAATAACATCTGATAAAAACAGAGCCTAATAAGAGAGTAAAGTGCAGTCCAATATTAACCTGCCCCACTAAACTCCAAGGAAAACATTTGGTATTAACTACATGACAAACAAAAAAAAAAAAATCCAACTACATGACACATGCATGGACAGTTTTCAAAACTCAAGAAGCTAATCACACCATAGGTAAAAGCTACCACTACAGCATATGTAACAGAACAATATTTAAAAGATGACCCAGGGAAAATTATGCAAACTTAATTTCATTTTAACATATCAAAATTCAGATCAAATGTGCACTAAATCCAGGTACACACATTCCTTAAATGTAAAAGCAGAGACCCCTTCCTATAAAAACGCACCAAACTTTCAGTATTTTGGACTGGCAAGAAGTGGCCAACCAATCACAAGTGACAGGAATGTTGACAAAACTAAACTGTTCTAAACTCTCAAAGTACTGACATGTGGGATGATACCAAGCAGTCTTCCAAATGGTTACCAATGCTTTGGAGGAGCACCTTCAACCTTCTGCGTAGAAGTTTCGGTTGTGGCCAATATCTACATGTTTCAGAAGAATGTTGTCTCCAACTTCAGATGGAGACAGAAGCAGATTCCTAAAAATTGTTGGTACTAAGCTATGGCACTACACGGTCCCAAAGACCATAACCTTAGTATTTCATTTCACTTACGGAATTTTGAAGTGGTATGCAAGGTTGCTGTGCCCATCCCCCCAAAAGAGAGACAACACCAAACCTGAACCATAACATATCCTGAACTGAGATCTGTTTTAGCACTAATTACCTTATTATCTGCGCCTGCTGCAGTGATCATATCACCTTTCACACACAAAAAAAAATAGGACTGAGATAAAACGTCTCGGAAACCAACTAATGCACTTTCAATCCCAAGTTCAATGGGCTTACACTTACAAGATATACAAACCATAAAGCTTCGTCACAAGCGGTCACTTATCCTTTCACTGTACAGAATGTGTGGACTTAAGTTTCACCACCTATATACAGCATATCTAAGCACCCCTTGTTCAGTGATAATTTCCCCTCATTTCTTCTTTAAAACACTGGTGCACACACCGATTAACTAAGCAACGCTTCATGTTATGAACTGATTAAATAAAAATGTGTTTATAATACAAAACCACCACCCAGTAAGTCACATTAATTTTACATGAACTGTACTTATTACGTATGTAGTATGTCTTTCCTGGCCCTACTTGAACAAAAGATTACCTTGTTCTTGGTTAGGAATACAATTTGGAACAACTGTAGGATCGGTCCGCCAATTTTTTAGTCTGTTCCCTTCACCAGTTATGGATGTTTCCTCTTGGTCTGGTAGGTTGTAGTGGTACCAACCTATGAAAAAAACTCACTAGGAAGCTAATTTCTATACCTCTCGCATGTCAAAATGCAGCGACCTTAGAAGTACGGGACAAGGACGTGAAAGACTAATACGCTGAATTAAATACTTCGTTTTGTTCAGAAACACAAGAGCTTCACTAAGCATATAACAAGAATGACCTAAATTTAAGTTATCTTGTTTAGTACTTCCATTCATTAAGTTGGCAACTCAATATTACTGTACAAATAGAATAAAAGTTTAATGTACAACCAAAAATATTAACGGATGAAAGCAAAGCATGGCATACAGTAAAATACCGTTTTCAGAGTAGTAGGAAACTAGAATATGTAACAGAATCTCCACAAGAAAACAATATTGTATTCTGAAAACTAAATGCACGCTAAATAGTGCCCACAAGCATACTTGTCTTCTAGGATGTGATGCCATGTAGTCTGGTACAACTTTACAGGAGCTTGGAAGGAAAGCATAACTTGTTGCTGTGCTTAACTATGCCAAGTAGGTGTATGAGGGAGTGGATGTATAAATCCATATTCTCTTGAACTTGGCACCAGCTGATGTGAGCGGTCAGTTTCACACCCCTGCCGCTTTACACTTGGGGAAAGAGCCCCCAGTAGCCATTGGATAGGGGGCTGAGTGGGCCCCAGAGCCGGTCTGGATGACTTGGAGAAGAGAAAATTCTTGACCCTACTGTGACTTGAACTCTGACCCCTCAGTCATCCAGCCTGTAGCCAGTCACTATACTGACTACACTATCCTGGCAAGATAAAGACAGTATATGAACTATGTTGAACTATCAGACTACATGATGCCACATCCCTGAAGATGGCACTCTTCATAGTGATTCTCATCACATACACTTTCACTGATATGTACAAGGCTTGGACATTCTGTACAATTTGATTACCAGACCATATTTCCAAGTGCCACACTAATCTGCAATTATAAATCAATGTAATATATAAGGTATTTCAACCTCTAAATGAATGTTCATATTTTTCATGAAATAATACTTTGGGAATATGACATTAAAAATTTCAACATATCCAGAATGGAACCATGGAATGTTATAGGCCCCACGAGGCAGGCAGCTGAAGTGAGAGGCTGGCTAATCTCCCACTTAGTGATGAGTACATTTCTTACAAGGTTAACTTACCTTCACCTTGCACAGAAAATAAATTGTGTAAGATAAAAACAAATTCTTAAACCAGTACTTTGGAAGGAAAAATCCCAGGAATGTAGTTGTTACAAAAAGATGGTCATATTTTTCTCACCAATTTCACTATGTAAGAAACTTACACAAGTCTTTCATCGTTAACTATGACATGTCTTACGTATCATATGGCTACTAAATTTACCTACTTCACATGCTATAAACATGTCATTATGGCATTTCGGCCATGACTTTTCATAACAGAATGCAATTTCTTATATACATCAGAATATCATGTTGAAATTATAGTCCATACGTTAGAATCCATACGCTGTATCAAACACCAAAGCATACATGATATGCGTAACACAAAACACTGCAGACTTATATACCATTTATTTTCAAGTTTGGTTAATTTCAATTAGTAACCACACAATTAAATGGTGTTAAAACTCTGTAACCCTTTATCTGCTACATTCTTTTTTCACAAGCTAGACTATCCCCATTAATACAAATATTGTGACATGACGCCTGAAAGACGGAATAGCGGAGCCAGAGTGGAAGTCCACTGCTAGCCAATGGCTCGCCAAACACACATTCTTGCAATAACGAAGAAGTCCACTGCTAGCCAACAGTTCGGTAAGCACATTTCCATGACAAATATTTTTCTGTGGTTAACAGTAGCCATTATAGAGAGCTGTGCAGAGAAGATTGAAGCATTCGTCAGACAGTCATTCAAGGCAGTCACGGTAGAAAGGAGAACAAAGAACTAATTCAGTCACTTATCCATAGTGATTCGTGACCAACCCGTAAATCAGAACCAAGTCAGTCACAGTGGATGAGAACACACTTGTAGTCCAGTATGGAATGGAGTGAGTCTTATGCAGTCACTTATTGTGAGCAGTTATAATTGTGAAGCACCCGTAAAGTCAATCATCCAATCCAGAACCTATTATTATTAGTCACAGAACCCTTACACAATACTGTTTCTAGATATTATCCAGCATCCAGTACCTAAAACACTGCCCTGTTTAGATTTCAGAACACAACCTTCCGAGACTGGATTCTGTCTCCATCCTCAGGTGAAACCTACTCAGTTGGGCCTAATTAACGCAGCTAATCCCTATCTTCAGAGATAGGGACTGGGCCCAAATGAGTAGGTTTCACCTGAGGATGGAGACAAAATCCAGTCTCCGAAACGCTGTTTTGAAATATAAATAGCGTGGTGTGTTAAGATAAAAACTGGAAGATGGATAATGTCCAGAAACATAATATTTGTACTACTGTACCATGGTCACAAGCTTTCAGATGTTATTTATCCGCATTAAATTCTTTCAGGACTTTTCATTCTCTTTGTAGGACTTAACAAGAATAGCATACCGATTAGAAGCTTCCTTACTGCCTCCATAGATGATACTGCAAAATATTTTACCTGCTACCCAATTGTAAAATTGGCCAATAAGCCCATGCATCAATGTAGTAGCACTTAAGAATACAGGCGTTCTCATCTCCGTGTCACCATAGTAGCATGATGTAGGGAGGTTAAAATAATGTAGTTTGTACCAAGATTGTAACCAACATTATCACTTACCACAGGAAAGGTACACATTGTCAATGACACAATCAACAATGAGGCTGTTCTGCCTCATATCCAACTTATAATAAAATGCAAATGGAAGGCACAATATTTGAAGCTTTTAAGGTCACTATATCTCTGGATTACAACAGTGTCAATGTTGAACTGGGGACATAACATTTTTGTAGCTTTCCCATTATTTTTAACATTTGTAATAAATAAAAACTATATCATTTCAAATACTAATCTACGGACAAGAAACAGGAAATAAACTAATGACAATGGGTCCACTTTAACGGTATTTTACTGAAATGTCCAAGTACACAATGCCTTTAATAATGTGTAAGAGAAGAGATTTTATGTTACATATAATTGTTCTGCCAAAATGTGTATGGCTACTGGAAATGCAGCATTCCCTTCTTGAAGCAATGGAAGCTGAAATTGGCGCACTGATCCTATAGTCATGTTTGTGTAACTGTGGCCTTCTTCAGACTATATTTCTTCCAACAAGCAGAACCCAAGTTGAAATTTCTAAATTACAAGTTACCTGCACATGCTAACAGTGTATGATAAATACAGAAACAGAAGAAATTAACTCTAAACTGAAGCCATGAATATATCCACTGCATGCCACCCATATACATGAAGTACAACAAATTACCTGCATATGTACCAGCTGTGGTATGAGTGGCGGCAGTCTGGTATGCAGTCTCATACCCAGTACCGGCTCTCTGTGCAGTGTAGGTGGCAGCAGTTGCTGCAGTTGGGGTGACGGCATACCCTGTCTGCCCAGTCTGATACGCAGCTGCCCCTGCAGTACTGAAATCGGGATATCAGAACTTTACAATATGTCCCCTTTCAATTTCAAGTCACACACATCACGTCACCGTGGGGGGGTATCGAGCAGTGCGTACTGGTGGAAGGAGTGGGGGTATGTGACGTCACCCGCAAAAAAAACAGAGTTCACGTGACCACTACTTCCCGTTGCGCCATCCATGTCACAATATATTTTGTTTGTCCCTCCCTGCCAAAGGTGAAAGTTATACCATAGACCAATTACTCCCAACATTTGACAACTTGGATCTAATGATCATTTTGTCAAAAACACACAGTCCCCCCCCCCACAATAACAACAAAGCCTATTTCCAGGACATGTACTTTTACAATTAAACACAAAACACTTCAGTATTACAATCAATGGGTGTTCTACAGTTCCCGCAGTTATGTCTTACTACTATAGTCACAGAAAATTATACCTTTCAGCAGTACTTTGGGTTACTCCACCCAAACATTTCCATTAAGGCACTACACAGAAAAGCATTAAAAAGGAGAAAAGAAATGACTTCCCAGAACACAGAAAAGTTTCTGTGTAACTGAAATGAGACATCACGCACCAATGGTTGAGATAAAATGACATGGACACCAGAGGAAACAACAAATTTTTCTTTCGGCTATATTTAATCACCATTTCAAGCAGCAGCAAAATAATTCTTTTGGCCGAAACATTACCTTGAACTAAATACAGCAGTATAACTTATTCTGTTCACAAGAGCAAGCATGAGGAGGTCCAGTGTCATAGTACTGATGGTGCAAGGCAACTAACTCCCCACCCCCCTTTATCAGTGGTGTCAGCTGTCACTACTCCCATTCCCTCTTTTCGCCATCTGCTTTCAGTACTGAATTAGTACATTTACCAAGAAATAAGAACTTCATAAGAAGAAAACAAGTTAAAAAATATAACAAGCCACAACCATTTAAAAAACATGTTATCCCCATTGCAGCAGCCAAGATTGTAACCTAGCATAGAACTGCTAGTATTTCACCAGAGAAATACACTTGCTTGCTAACGCAGCATGGTAAATTAAAGGATTCTACCAACAAGTGAACCATCTCGAAGTGTGACTACAGTGAGGAAATGCACAATGTTCCTACAGTATGCTCAGAGAACTGCATGTACACTGCATGAATCAACATTTATTTTGAGAACTAAAAACATCTGTCCGACATAACTTTTTATATACTTGGCTAGAATCATACTCATCAAAAGAGGTAAAACTGGAACCCATTCATGATTCTCAACAGAACAGGCTGGATAAACATTTTGGAGTCTTATGTAAGGGATCATTGTCACTAATCCAGAAAATGAAAACACAGATAAAATAATGGCAAACCTGTCATAAAAAATATACTGTCCAATGCATAAATTTCCTAGCAAATTAATCTACCACAATATTGTAGTGCTGCATCCTCTCTATGTTCCTCTACCTCTATTTAAACCACCACACAAGCATCCAATCACAAACGTTATCAACCATAATAACCTCAAAATGATGATGTATTTTAGTGTCCTGTTGCACTGATTCGTACAACGCACGCAGCCACAAAAGGAGGACACATCACAAGACACAGTATACACAAAATATACAAAGAACGACTTGCATAGCAGAAGAATGATATAATACGAGAGTTTGAAATACAACATATAAGATGATAAATCTTAACAAATTTTATTTTATAAATTTTATTATAGTACATGACGAATATACATTTTAAATCATATTATAAACAAGACATGACAAGCAGTACAATAGTTTAACGTAAATAACACACCTGAGGATGGCACAGTGATGCCAAAACATGTAGTGAACTGACAAGTGAGATTGTGTGCACTAGAAGACGGTCAATACATACACATCAGGGACTCAAAATGATAGCCCACTTCAATGAAAATGTCACCCTTGACACAATACAATAAATATGCCTTGTCTGCAAGACACAGCAGTGGTCAATCTCTAAAGCTACTTTTCCTATACTAGAGGCAAGGAGTAATGGATGGATTATGTGATTTTAATGAGTAGGGAAATCTTTACATATAAATCTAAACTTAACTTTGTACTGGCGGTCACAAATAATTACAGTAAGGTACCATAATTAAAGCACCAACTCTTCCTATAGTTCTGTGGCAGGGGCTCGTTTTCTTCATCAAACAAAGCGACTAAAAACAATATTCGTTGAAATCCACGGTAAAACATGGGTCAAACAGTGTGGTGGTAAACTGTTTTGTACGCACTGAAAGAGGCCATGAAACCGTATATGCGTCGTAATACAAGACTGCAGAAAAAACTTGCGGTTATTAATTGCAAATAACGCTAATTATCACTAAACTCGGGGGGAAGGTGGGGGCAGACTGCGGTTATTAATTGCAAATAACGCTAATTATCACTAAACTCGAGGGGAAGGTGGGGGCAGACTGCTGCTCATTTAGGGCGGTAATCAATTTATGTAACAATACGTAGACGTAACATGAGGTCAAGTCATATCATCGGTCCAATGTCACCACAAACTTTTGTGCTGTTACCGCAGACCTCTTAGATCATTAACTTTCGCGTTTACTGCATCATTTCCAACCCTTGGTAAAGCAGCATCATGGCGTCACCTTTATTGTGTGTAGACTGGCAAACTACGATCACTATTTTTGTGCATTACATGTTACTTGTAGCTGGGATTAAAAATAAGTGTTTCAATTCCATTACAAACAAGCGGTTACTAGGCTACATTAAAGTAACAGGTATAGACACTGTGTGCTATTCATTTGATTATGGGCTCTCAGCCGGCTTGGTCTTCCGACATCTCAAAAAGAAACACGCGATGAAAAACTCCGAATTTCCCTTCGAAATAGACGAAACCAAACTCTCAAAATTATACATCATCTTACTACCAAACTCTTAACAATATTTCAAGGTCCGTATAATATTATACATACCCATACTGCGTGCCACTATGCGTAAAACCGAAGTAATTATTTGTAGCCATCCTCCTTCCTTCTTCTGGAATGAAAGAGAATCAAAATGGCTTCGCATGCGCACAGCCAAGTTGTCACCTCGGCGGTGATTGGTGAATTCCAATATAAGAATACCATTCTTCATATAATTCAAAAATATATTAATTATATTAATGTATTATACATACAGGGAATATGTAGACATTTCTAACATTATAAATGTATATTAAACATAGGAATCGCGAAAAATACTTTCCGATATTTTCTTATTGATTATAGTATAATTCGAGGTACGTACATTAGATGACTCTAGTGTACACGGCCTAATTTACTTCCGGCCGCTTCCGACCCTTCCGGGCGGTTCCGGCAAATGCATTCTCCTGCTATTCATTGCTTATATATGTTTTAGACTCACGCACAAGGAGTAAATAGAATAAGTGCTTGTAATTAAAAGCGTCTTGTGTTTCCCATATATTGTGAGTTACCAAGGCAGTTAAGTAAATCAGAAACAAGAAGAATGTTAGCTTAAAATAAAGGAACTTAATGATGCCAGTAGAATTTGAAGGTTCAAATTGCAAAATGTACCTCAAATTCACAGATAGAAACGGTGGGGGGGGGAGAAACCTGGTGGCGACAGGACTCATAGTGTAGGCCATGGTAGAGGAGCCTCTTAGTATTTCCAACACTGCAGTTTTACGAACCCCAAGCACAGTTACATTCGAAGTATAGGCAGCACTCCTGATTAATGTGTAGGAGACCCAGGTTTTCAAATTTTAGCCTGGTGGCCGTTTATCGCAAGTAAGTTCCAGCAGTCTTTGACCGTGGTCACTACCATGATAGTACTTCGAATAGGTCTTGGCTGCTTCCTTCCACATTCTTTCCAATTCATTATTCACTAAACATCCCATCATTCAATACTGTACAATCTGAGCTACTGAGAATATATTTTTAAATAAGCTATAAATCAGTAAATATGAAGTCTGTTGCAAACTTCAATAACACTGGTTCAGCTGAACAGTGCAGTGGACCAGAACGAAAGAATTAAAAAAATGAACAGTTCATATTTCTGATGGAAGCTTCCTATGAAGCTTTTAGATTTATACTTCGCCATTTCATGCTTCTGCGAATGAAAAATTTCTTTGTGTTTGGAAATGTTTCCAATTTCCTTTATCTGCACATTTTAACAATCATAGGATTTGAGGTTCTCACAGCAGTGGTAATGAAGAGTTCTGCTTTCTGGGATATAATGCCATGTGGTCCATTGAAAGTCAACTTGCTGTTACTTGCTTCATGCTGGTTTCTTGCTTGACTTATTTTTCGATGCTGAAGATGGAGGTAACATATTCCTCAACAGACTAAATGGTGTTATATTCCAGAAGACAGAACTCTTCAGGCAGTAATTTTGTTAGCAATGACTTTACAACCAGCAAGTGCTCTGTTCCTAGTTGCCTGTAGTATGACATCATATGTTAATAATTGTATATGTGTGAGATAACTCATTGTCTTCTTCCATTGTGCAGTACAGCCGATATTTTTAACTGAACTGGAAAAAAAGTATGTTCCCAGCAGTTTGGGGTATTTACTTAAGTGTAATGAAGTCACCAAATTTATGAGTAGTTCCCCCCTCCCTCCAAAAAAAGTTGAATTTGTTTGTTATACTTTCAACTTTATTTTCAGCCATAACTGAAGTGAATACAATTGGACATGTCACAATATAACAGTGAATACATCAGATGTCAAAGTCACATAAAAATTACACAGTGATCTATCGTGATAATATAACAACCATTATAAGATACATAAAACCAAAAGAAAAATATCAGTAGGATAAAACACATAAACACAATATTAAAAATTGCAAATTAAAAGGCAATCAACATTTGTTGAAAAACTCTTGAAGAGGATAGAAAGTGCTGCACAGCAAATAATTTTTGAGTTTCCTCTTAAAAATATTAACATTTTCAATTCAAGGGGAAGACCATTACATATTTTAGTTCCCATATTAATTACACTTTTCTTGCAATGATCGGTATTACAAAACTGGACATACGCAAGCTGCAGGATTGAATTATGTCTTCTGAAGTTTCATAATATACCATTCAATGACTGAAGCAGATTATCCCATTGTTGTCTAGAGAACCACAATGAACTAGTTTTGTGTCTATAATGAAAATGTACACAACATGTGCAGGAAGATTAGAATCAGAAACCTCTGAATGAAGAGAAATTAACACAGGTGAGATACAGGGGTGTAGTGGCTCACCATTATTATCTGACATATACAGGGGTTTTTAATGAACTTGATGCATTCACAGCTCTTTTCTTCACTGTGACCGGTGTACCACCGGCTGTGAAGTGCATGGAATTTTACCGATGACTTAGCATGCCAATAATATTTTGAATGAAGGGAAGTTATTACCTTTGTTCACAGACCACAGGAGATGTTGAAAATGCTGTCCCTCTACATGTAGACATTCCTCACACTGGCAGAACAGGTTTTGATTTACCTTCTGAAGATGCTCCAAGAAATATTTGAAATTTTCCTACGAATGTTTTCTTTCAGTCCTTCCATTCGAGTGTTACTGCTGTAAACTTTGTTCTTCAAACAATCCCAGAAGAAAGAATCACAAGGATTAAGATCAGGTGAACGTGCCTGCCAAATATCACTGCTGATAATTCTGTTCTCAAAGACATTGAACAAAGCCTGCATAGACGTACGTGCAGTATGGGCAGTAGCTGAGTCTTACTGAAACCAGCCATAGAGTCTTCCGTCTTCTGTTAGCTCTAAAAAGAACTGTCCAAGATTACC
The DNA here is from genome assembly GCF_002891405.2 of Cryptotermes secundus. Lineage (NCBI taxonomy): Eukaryota > Metazoa > Arthropoda > Insecta > Blattodea > Kalotermitidae > Cryptotermes > Cryptotermes secundus. The sequence continues at coordinate 64,864 of NW_019731598.1, forward strand.
CGTACATATATTTCACAATTTTTTCATTAAAAAAATCAAGGTCCAACAATCATTGAACTTAAAGCACACCTGACATCAACTTTCACCGGATGGAGCAAGGCTTCATGGGTTAGATGTGGATTCTGTGAACTCCAGTAGTGATTGTTTTGCGTATTTATGTATCCTTGCAAATTAAACCATGCTTCATCAGAAAAGAGTGTCAATTGCGGATCGATCTCACCTTTGACAACAGAATGTGGAAACCAACTGCATAAACGAACCCTGCTAGCTGAATCACACTGCTGCAAGGCATGGGTTACTGTTGTTTTATAGGTTCTAAGCTTCAGCAATTGTGTTGTGCTCTGAAGTACAGTGAACCATGTTGTGCCACACTGCTTACTAACTGTTACCTGGGAACTCATGGCTCATGGAGCTGATAACTAGTGCAAACTGCTCAAATATCATAAACAAACTCCCATAAATGAACTGCACTGCCGGCCATCTTATATAATACTGTGTAGAGGTCCACAAGTTAATTATTCTCCTTCATTCTAAACGTTATCACCATCAAGCATCCTGAGCCATCAGCAAAAGTCGTGTGCATTTTGTGTCTGGCGATGCATAAGAGCTGTGAATGCATCTAGTTACTAAAAATAATCCCTATGTATATGGACAAAATAGTGAAGACTGTGAGACTGAACAGACATAGAAATACATATTTCAGTTAGCTGAAATTTTAACATGGATGCTATGCTATTTTCTGGCACCATATATTGTTGATATTGTTAAGTAATGCATGGAAGGAAAAGCTGTTCCATTTTCAGATGATCAGATCCTCCAAACCACACAAGAGGGTAAAGGCAAAGTAAAGTATAGTAAAGTACTACACTATGAGCACATATGGGGGAGTAGAGATGTAGCTCCACCATTCTTAATCTCACCACTTGATGGAGGTGAGTGGGCAGCTTGATGCCCCAGGGAAAGAGCTCCCAGTACCCAGTGCATAGCAGGTTGGGTGGGCACCAAAGCTTACCTGGATGCTGTGGAGTAATGAAAAATATTTTTGCCTCTGCCAGGAATTGAACCCTGGCCATCCAACCCATTGCTATACCAGTTGAGCTATCCTGGCTTGTACAACTGAAGATAGCCTATAATAAACAGTACACAATTTGAATAATATGTAGGTAAGTCAATAAGTAAGTTACAAATGGATATAGAACTTAAAACAAATAAGAGTATTGATTTGAAAAATGCTTTTATTTCTCAACATAATCTCCCTGTACACTGAGGCATTTGTCACATCGTTTCATAAGCCCCTGAAAACCAGCAGCATAAAATTATTTGGGCTGCTGTCGGAACCAGGCGGTGAATGGGATCACGAAGGCATACTGCTCACCCCATTTCAGCCTCAAGGACAAACTGTAAATGCCGACTCCTACTGTAAGATCCTCAGGAAACTTCGTAAGGCCATTCAACGGAAGCGACCAGGACTCCTGACCAAAGGCGTGTTGCTCCTGCATGACAACGCATGTCCCAATACTGCCAACAAGACAAATGAGATGCTGCGAAATTTCAAGTGGGAAGTCCTCGAGCATCCTCCATATAGCCCCAACCTTGCTCCAAGCGACTTCCATTTGTTCGGCCCTCGTAAATATCTTCTTTCGGCTGAACATTTTCCCGACGCTGAAGCTGTAGAAAGTGAAGTCACTGCCAGGTTCTGACAGCAGCACAAAGAATTTTATGCTGCTGGTTTTCAGGGGCTTGTGAAACGATGGGACAAGTGCCTCAATGTACAGGGAGATTATGTTGAGAAATAAAAGCATTTTTCAAATCAGTACTCTTATTTGTTTAAGTTCTATATCCATTTGTAACTTACTTATTGACTTACCCTCATATATAACTGCAGAATTTTCCTTCTGACATAAATACTAAGAAAACTAAAATGGTTGCATTTAGAGAGGTGGAACTAAATATGAGCAAGATAAGAATTTATGACAGAATACTTAAATAAATTAATATTTTTAGTTACTTGGAATATAGGCCACACCATAGCTCAAGCGGTTAGTCGCTGGCTTACCACCGCGGCAACCTGGGTTTGATCCCGGGTCTGGTCAAGTGGGGTTTGTGGTGGACAAAGTGGCGCTGGGGCAGGTTTATTCCGAGTACTTCGGTTCCCCTGCCAACTTCATTCCACCAACTGCTCCACAATCACCCTCACCTATCATCCGGGGCTGGTACAGTAGGCCAGAAGTGGCCACAGTGCAAGGGACTTAGTCCCACCCCACTAGCAATAAAACAAAAACACTAGGAATATATCCTGTAAATGAGAAAGAAAGACTTTGACTGTCAAATTGCACATTTTGACATAAAACTAGGAATTGTAAATCATGTCTTCAAACCATTGTTAGCCTCGTGACATATAACAGGACATATCTGTAGCACACTCGCTGCACTCACATTATCTTATGACACTGAATCATTTACAAGAACTGATGAGAGTGGATTTTTACCATGAGAAATGTGCTTCGTCTGGAGATTGTGGAACACACCCTTTCTGCCTGTAAAAGAAATTGGGGGAAATGTAACAAATTACAAATTCCACAAATAACAGACTTATACTGTGACGTGTTGCGCTATGGATGATGCCCCTCCCTCCTTGCCAGCGGTGACTTGGCGGCATCAGAGCGCTGTTGTTACTAAGGTAACAGGCAAGTCAACACTCCTTCGCCTACCCCGCCAGCAGTGACGTAACATGGGACGCTGCAGTTGCTATGTAGCTGTAAACAACTCCCAACAGCGTTGCTAGGCTATCGGCAAACAGGCAACAAGGAAGCAAGGCATTGTCCGGCTGAGGGTTTATAAGAGAACTACACAGCTGCCAAAGACAGTTACGAGTTAAATTGTAGCAGCCTACGAAGTGAGTTAAAGTGTATCAGCCGCCGAAGACAGTTAAGTGTATCAGTCGCCGAAGTGAGTTCTCAAGGCAGCAGCCTATGAAGTGAGTTACGAGTTAGCCAGGGAGTCAGCAGTTAGTCAGTGTGTGAGCCAGAGTAACACAGTTGGAAGCTAGCAGCAGTCGAGGAAAGAAGAACCGGACACGTATGATAATCAGTGATAGTTTGTGATAACTGAGAAGTAATTGGGAGCGTGTAATACAGTGACACTTATATAGCTCCCGTACTGTGAATACGTGTAGACTACGAGGACAGGGTGAAGAGATTTGTGTGTAGGGTTCTAAAGTGTGTAAATCCGTAACAGTGTATACTAAATTGTAGCCAAGACTTGTAGGTTGTTAAATAAACCAATTAACAATCCAAACGGCGTCTCCAGTGGCAAAACACGTAACAATACAGAAATACAGAAGAAGTCATAGAGTAAACTAAGCAGGAGATCAGCAGAAGCATACAATTGTCCCTCGGCTTGCCACCTGCTCCCATCAGTATCTCGCTTGGCATACTCTTTGACCCTGAAGACCCTGGCAGTACGTTCATCTGAAATGTCAGAATTTTTAGAAAAGTGAATGATGTTGCAACCCAGAGGACCACTGTCCATGAGAACCTCAAATCCATTGACTAAATGTGACTGCCACTTAACTTTAAGCTGTAAGTGTCAAGGTACTGGGGCCTTTGACACAACAACAACTTTCCTCCTTTGGTGACAACCCCAGTACTTCGATATTGAAACACAACAGGATGCAAAAAATATAAGAAAATAATTGTGTGTGCACATGTATGAAGCATGTTGCGCCTTATGCAAGGGTGCAGATCATCTTGTCCCAAACCCTGAGTGTACCGTACGATGAAGTCTGAAGGTCTCATGGCTGTCACCATGAAGATCATTGCCTTTTGAAACCTGATATTGTGCAGTTTGGGAGATCATTATCACAATTTCAGAGGAGCCTCCATCTTCAGTCATGCCATAGTATACACCATTATCTGGGTCTTTGGGAAGCCAGTAGTTGCTCAGCCACTCAGGAAATTTCCAGCATTTTATGGATGCCAAGATTCACTATGACATACATAACTAGCATCATCAGCTAGTTTGATTCTGGGGTAATAACAGGTCCTGGAATAGCCACTTCAGGGTCATAGGTACTATGAATTGGCAGGTAGGGGGCCTCAAGAAAGCCTCAGGAGGGCCATTTTACCTTGAGGCAACCCAAATTTCAGTAAAGTTGTCCCTGTGCTAAAGACTTATGGGAGAGTGAACCTTGGCACTAGATGGAGGTGAATGGTTCGCTTCACACCCTGGCTGCTTAATCCCTGGGGAAATTGCCACTGGTATCCATTGAATAGAAGGCTGGGTGGGCACCAGAACTGTCCTGGATTATGTGGAGAAAAGAAAAATCTTCCCCCTGCCAGGAATTGAACCGTGACCATCCAACCCATAGCCCATCACTATGCTGACTGAGCTATCCTGACTCCCACCGAAATTTAGTTGTGTATAGTAATTAAGCTTGTCAACATGTAATCTTAATCTCAATTGTCATGGTAAGATGTAAGAGAAAGAAATAGATACAGAGAGAAAGGAACTCTAGTGAGCTGACTTCTAGGTTATACGTAACAAACTTCCTTATCCTGTAAACATACATGTATGATTGCTATATCAGGGATGTGATAGTGTGCTGCCTAGTCAGGATTATCACACACTTCATGGGCCAGTGACAGGTGAGTATGGAGCAATGGTGGAATTATTAGCAGGGAAAAACCTGCCTTAGTGCCACTTAATCCACAAAGAATCTCATGTTATTCACCTGCGATAGAATTCAGTGCTATCCAAACTCATTTCAGCCATTTAATTTGGGTTCCCAGGCTGTCATTGCAGTGACTGTCAAGGGTGCTGTGTGGTCTGGCAGGATTTATTGAGTTCTGGGGAATGTACTCCATCTTCAGGGTTGAACAGTAAACCAACTAAGTAACCAGTATGCAGAAAGTGGCAAGTACAGGAAGGGGAGTCACTAAATCTGCTTACAGAATTTAAGAGAGCTTTTATGAATTGCCTGATGGGTCTTGACAGAATAATGGGTAAAAGGTAAAGTTGTTGCATTGCTTAACTAATTAAGCACCATGCCATAGCTCTGAGTGGTGCATACAAGTGGTCAATAAATCCAGTATTCAGTTTATACCCTGTCTATAGTCACGCACCCTAAAATGTGACATTGTCTTCCTTAGCTTAATGTTCAACCCAGAGGACTGATGCACCCTGTCCCTCTAAACTGTCAGTTGACTTTCAGTGGACCCTGGGCAGATATAGCCCAGGTGATACGAATGATAGTATCTAGATAGAATCTAGTACCCCAAATACATATTGAACAAATTATACCTAAATTAAATGCAGCTTGCTATGCGATGAGATCAATTAAGCCTTTTATGTCACAGGAAACATTGAAGATGGTTTACCATGCCTACTTTCATTCTATTATGAACTATGGATTAATATTTTGGGGGAACTCTTCACATAGTGTAATAATTTTTAAAATACAAAAGAATATAATTAGAATCATTACAGGATGTAGAAGTAGAGATTCATGTAGAGAATTATTTAAGAAATTAAAAATTCTACCTCTTCAATCGCAATACATATTATCGCTTCTCTTATTTGTTGTTTACAACAAAGATAAATTCAAATTAAATTCTGATGTCTATAACATGAATACTAGACAAAAATATAACTTCCACCTACCCTCATCAACTTTATCAGTATATCAAAAAGGAGTCTACTTTACTGGCATAAAAGTGTTCAACAATCTGCCACAAAGTATTAAAAACTTGGGCAATGATACTAAAAAGTTTAAATCAGAGTTAAAGAATTATCTACATGCTCATTCCTTCTACTCTTTAGATGAATACTTCAATGTAAATAGAGAATGATGTAAAATTAAGTTATATTAATTTTTAAGCTAAAATTGCCTGTACTTATGTATGTAACCTTTTGACTTGTTCTGTATCCAAAGGTACTAACCTACTTAGGATTTATAGAATGTAAATAAATTCAATTCAATTCAATTCAATAAAACCATCGAGTAACTTCTTAGCCTACAAGGACTGTGGGGGTGGCCAAAAAATTTGCTTATGCCATTTAAGACTATTTTTACTGTTTCTTTCTTTTTTAATTCGCTTAGGGGGGTGGGGTGGAGTCCAACTGGGTCCCCTCGGCATGGCGGCCACTGATTGGCCTATTGTAGCCTGCCCTGGGTGATTATGATGATGGAGAATTTGGTGGAATAAAGATTGGCAGGGGAAACCGAAGTACTCAGAGAAAACCCGCCCCAGCACCACTTTGTCCACCACAAATCCCACTTGACCAGACCCGGGATCGAACCCGGACCGCCGCGATTGGAAGCCAGCGACTAATAGCTTGAGCTAGGGAGTGGCCTGCTGTTTCTTTAAGAACATCTTCATTTTTTATTACAAAATCAGAATAAACGAAAAGATAATTTTGCCGGTGGTTTGTATGAGTGTGAAACTTGGTCCATGAAACTGAAGGTGTTTGAGAACAGGGTGTTGAGGAGAATATTTGGACCGAAGAGAGATGAAGAGACAGGAGTCTGGAGAAAACTGAATAATGAAGAGCTTCATAAGTTGCACCCTTCTCCAAGTATAATTAAAATGATGAAGTGAAGCAGGATGGGGCTGGCAGAGGATGTAGCATGTATTGGAGAGAAGAGGAATGCATACAGGATTTTGATGGGAAAGACAGAAGGAAAGAGACTACTAGTAAAACCTAGATATAGGAGGATAGGTAATATTAAAAGAGATCTTACAGAGGTAGGATGGGGTAGTAGGACTGGATTGATCTGTCTCAGGATCACTTAGGACAGTGACCAACAGTGGGCCTTCCCGAAAATATTAGGAAATTCTTGGATAAATGCGCAACTGGCTTCTTCTCAACAAGGGCTCAGCTCCATAGTTAGTTAGTTAAACAAACAGTTCGGTTGTTATTAATATTTTCTCTTCTCTAAGGTGTCTAGACTGGTTCTGGGGCCCACCCAGTCTCCCGTCTAATGCGTACCGGTTGCTCTTTCCCTGGGGGTAAAGCGGCTGGGGCGTGATGCTGGCCACCCATCTACAACTAATGAAAGGGTAAAGTTTTCCAAAGCTTATCTAATTAAGCACTACGCCATGGAGGCATATGGGGATGTGGATGTATAGACCCACGTTTTCTTGACCTCGGAACTAGTTGGATGTGAGTGGCCAGCTTCACGTCCCGGCCGCTTTACTCCCGGAGATAGGGCCCCCGGTACCCATTGGATTCCTAGTTTGGGTGGACCCCAAAGCCGGTCTGGACAACTTGGAGAAGAAAAATTCTTGACCCTACTGGGACTTTAACTCCAACCCCTGGGTCTTCCAGCCCGTAGCCAGTCGCTATACTTACTGCGCTAACTAGTGGCTAGGTCAAGAATACGCGGATCTATATATTTACTCCACCATACGTCTTCATGTTTTAGTGCTAAATTAGTTAAGCATAGGGACAACTTTACCTTTTTCCTTAAATGGCTCCCCGATTCTCTTAGAAATCCATTGGGAGGGGATGCGGATGCCTAGTTTGCCTTGTCCATGCCAGCGTCCATGTTAGACCTAGCGCACACATGCAATTTTTAGTTGGCCGATAGTTGGCCGACAGTCGGGCACCTCGCCGAGAAACATTGCGTTTAATGGGAGTGCGCACACATAATGATAGTCGTTCCAACAGTCGGCGATCAGTTGGGCTCTACCTCAACTGCCCGCCGACCCAACTGTTGGTGATAATGCCGGGGTACATGAGCTGTTATGGGAGTGCGCACACTACTGGAAATCGGGCACGATTTGACCTTCAGTCAACAAGCTGTGTCTTTCCCTGCCTGTCTTCGCGCTCGCTCCAGTGGGCCTAGGCCTACCTCCATGAACTTCTCCGTTCACTTCGGTTTTTCTAATCTTACACGTTCGGTAGGGCTTCTTGGGCGGGTGATCAGCTCGTCGCAAGGCCTCTACCTCTACACAAACACAGAAAAACGCACACAAACATCTATGCCCTTTGTGGGATTCGAACCCACGATCCCGGCTTCCGAGCGAGCGAAGACAGTGCATGTCATATAGTACAATTACTTCTGTTTATTTCAAAAGTTTTCTGTAATATATTACACACAGAATTTTTAGCATGATCAATTTTTATTTCCTTGACAGTTGTTACTGAAGTGTAATGAGTGTAATGACTTACATAAAATGACTTACATCATACAGTTCTGAAAATTGTTTAAGATTTAACAAGTTTTGAAATGAACTTACACTTTGCTCCTTGAGGGGAAGTAAAATAAGAAGCGAAATACTCCCTAATATTAATTCCCGATAAATTTCCGCGAACTCCGTGAGGAGGAATACTTTCAGTGGGCACTCATACACTGTATCCATAAAGTGAATACCGTCTTTCTGCCGGACGTAATTATGCAGCCCGCAACAGGCTTTTACTACAGAATCACAAAATTCTACTTCAACTCCAACTATCGGCCAACTAAAAATTGTATGTGTGCGCACGTCCCTCGACAGTCGTTGGGCCTCAACGATCGCGCACAACTATCGGCCAACTAAAAATTGCATGTGTGCGCTAGGCCTAAATTCCGTATACCGGTATTGCACACAGTGACGCTTTCAGGAACGCCATCTGTTAGCACATGCGCGCATAGCAATCGATATGTTCGTTCCCGTGTCCACTAAGCTAGCCGATTCATTTAGTTGTGCTTATGCTAGTTATGCTGACCTTGTAGTTAATAAATGTTGCAAGATCTCAATCCCCCTGTTCCTTACAAACGTGCAAACTGGCTGGCGTGTTTTGTTTGAGACCCTCTTCCTTTTATCTAGCAGGTGAAAAGAGCCTCAATCCGAGCACCGTGTATAAGAGAAACAGGCGAGCGGAGGAGGTATATAAGCAACATACAAACGTGGTCTTCGACCGACGTAACTTTCAATATCTCTTACTTTCCTATTCTTCAATGCACACGCAGAGGACAGCTGAGGAGCATCTTCACGCGAATGACAGAAGAGCAATGGTGCGTCTGTGTGTGTGTGTGTAACAGATGATTTTACCCAGCAATACAAAATACTGGACAGACAGCGAAGCAAACGGCATACAGAACTGAAATATGTGTCCGATAAATACATCCACACAAACAGTCCAATTCCAAAACCAACGACAATGAAGACGCCACTGCATCATAATCATTTACGTCGGGAAGTTAGACACTTTAAGCCTCTGTAGGGGTCCATCAGAGGTGGAGTAGGCAGGCGCAAAGGGTTGGTAGCATGTCTGCGGAGTGGGAGAGGGCGTTTCGAGTCGTGACAGGGAGGAGACAGGGGTGGCTGCATGCGATGGAATTCGAGGGTGATGGGAGGGGCTGGCGGGCACAAGATGATACTGTGCCATCCCCCCGGTGCGCAATTAGGCCCGCCTTGTTACCAATATGATCATCAGGGCAGCACGACAAGAGAGGATGTCGTCAGCAACATGAAGCGTAGGGTCTAATTGTGGCAGTGAGCAGGGGTTAGTTGTACACATCCTTGCCACGTCTGCTCTCCTTGTGTGAACGGATTCATCTCGTCCTCCCAGCCAGATGGCACCAAGCAGCGACATTGTGTCGCCCCCTCACTGGGACACGGATGAGAGACACACCACCTCACCACCACGCCTAACCCCATCAAACAAAATGTGAAGCCACAAAAAGAAAACCAGACTTGTGTCAAGGACAAGCCCAGAGTAGGACGTGAGATGTGAAAGTGAGTGAACGCGAATTTTCATATGAACTTTAGCTTAATTTTAATTTCGGTTTTAATATTAATTTGTAGATGTAGCCTCCTTTTCACTACGAATGGCGGAACGCAATGCGTCACTAGATCAACCTCAGTGGCAGTGCTCTACACTCGTATTTGGGAAGTAAGTGCTCGGTTATACTCAGTCCCTTCAAGCGGGATAATACCTCAATTAAGCGACGAATATTTCCTTTTAGATCTCTTCAAAGCCACTATTCGTTACCTTGGGATTTTTTCAATTTGCCTAAACCTTCTAGCCGCACTATGGCCCTGGGGGTCGACTCAGACTCCTAACAGAAATGAGTGCCAGGAATCTTCCTGGGGGTTAAAGGGCTGCCTGTGCGTAAGGCTGACAAACTTACCGCCATCTGTCAGAAGACCGTCTAGAAAATGTGGGAACCTCAACATCTTACAACCCTATGGGCCTCCACGGCCTGTTACAAAGATACCTTTACTTTACTTACCTACCCTCTGACGCTATTCTAGCTTAATTACTAGTAGCGTCATAAACTGGCCCACAGAAAAAGAGCGTTTCAACTCCCGGGATAGAACGTACAGCACGTGTAAACAGCCTGTAATCGGGCGCGTCGTGATGTTGCGGCTTTGTAATCGGTTAATTAACAAATAATCATAAATGAGCGTCACGCACGTGACCACCAACTGAACCCACTCTGCTGGAATCGAGTGAGTTAAAAATGTATACACACTTCAACGTACAGAATATACCACCAGTAAATTACTGAAGCAGATAAGTTATACGTTGAAGTGTGTGTGTGGTGGCCCCTCTTGTGTGTTTATGTGGAGTGTCAGTCAAAGTAAGTGAACCTGTCTCTCTCCTTTACTAATTAAGCACCATGCCATGAAGATGTATGGGGAAGTGAAGATACAGCTCCACAATTCTTGACCTCGTTACTAGATGGAGATGAGCGGTCAACTTCACGTCCGGACCTCTTCACCCCCAGTACCTATTAGACAGAAGCCTGGGTGGGCCCCAAAGCCGGTCTAGACGCTGTGAAGCAAAGGAAAATCTCTTTCTCTTACTGGGACTCGAACCCCGGCAATTCAGACTGCAGCCTGTCGCTAGGCGGACCTCAAATAGTGTGTATTCCAATATCCATTCCTCTTCGGAATAACTTTACCTCAACACTAGTTTCCTTATTAGCAGCCTGGATAGCTCAGTCAGTACAGTGACTAGACTAGGCTTAGACACTGGATTCCTCTCGGGCAGGGGTGGAGAAGCCTTCTCTACAGCGTCCAGGATTCTGGGGCCTACCCAGCCTCCTATCCAGTGGGTACCAGGGTTCTTTCCCGCTACTTGAAATTTATTACCAGCCTCTCACTACTGCCGAAGTTAAGATGAGTGGAACTATAATTAACTTCCCTCGGTACGTAATTCCAAACATGGAAACGGACCCCATTTCTTTTTTGCTGCTCTCCTAGCTGTAGGCCTGGCAACTACATTCCCTGTTAAACTGTCATTTGCGTTGTCTCATCACGAAAATTAATGAAAATATATAAAACATTAATACGTCCCGTGGTAACACATAGCAGTGAGACATGGATGTTAAACAAAGGATGAACATAATTTAAGAATATATGAAATAAAAATTATTAGGAAAACATATGAACCAATAAAACAAGAGGAGCAGTGGAGACTTAGAAACAACGAAGAAATAGATGAGATACTGGAGAAAGAAGATAAAGTTACATTTATAAAGGCAAGAAGAATCAACTGGCGGGGACATGTAGAAAGAATGACACGGAAAATCTTGTATGAGAAGACCTACACTAAAAGAGTACGAGGCAGACCAAAACTGAGATGGTTTGATGGTGTCAGAGAAGGCCTTTTTTTTCCCCCTTTGGCACTACAGCCCCAGTGGGCCTAGGCCTACCTCCATGAACTTCTCCGTTCACTTCGGTTTTTCTAGATCTTACACATTCGGTAGGACTCCTTGGGCGAGTGATCAGCTCGTCTCAAGGCCTCTACCTGTAGACAAACACAGAAAAACGCACACAAACATCCATGCCCTGAGTGGGATTCGAACCCACGATCCCGGCTTCCGAGGGAGCGAAGACAGTGCATCAGAGAAGGCCTTAGAATATTGAAATTTAAGATTGGAGATGGACTGCGATGGACAGAGATGTTTGGAGGCTGTTGATGCAGGAGACCAAGGCTCACAAAGGGCTGTAGAGTCAGCTATTATGAAATGGTATGTAGGTCATCACATAAATGTGGCGCCCTTACGCGAAGTTTATGGTTTGTACGACGCTACCTACCTACCTACCTCTGTAATATGTATTCAACCCCCGCATAATTTTTACGAGATGTGAGCATGTATGGGCTATGTAAGATTTGAAGCTTTCACGGCTGTGACTATGAAGAAAGCAGTTTTCTGGGATTTGGCACCGTGTATATGTGGTGTTAATCGACGTTTCGGTTAACACCAATCTCCAAGTTCGGGGTTCGAATCCCTTTAAAAACTCAAGTTTTGCCAGCAACGGCGGACATCACGCTAGACTTCTGACTTGTTCACTTTGGTCGGACTCCTCGTCAGTTTAATCACTAGCTTCACGCACTCGTGTGATATTACTGAAATTCAGTGCAGCATCATCGAGTATTACACTCAACACCTCCCTGGGAGCTACCTCTCACTACTTGCCGAATCCTACTGCATTGGTGCATAGTGCACTCACATCCGTCTACTCATTCATCAAGTAGTACTCATTAATATTCCTGTTCTAACATTGTATAACCATTTTCAATTGAGTTTCAATTCTTAAGTGCTCCAACGATTCCAAACCACAAGATTTCCGCTCGGTCTACAAGTACATCCCATCACTATCCTTCGGGTTACAACACCTCGCATGAAGATTCCTACCCTTATGCACTCATCATGCATACAGTATATTCCTCCGAAACGTCGGTAAAGATCTACCGGACTACACGACAATACTCTTGTGACAAATTATATCTCCGAAGCAATTTGTTTTATTTTATTTGGGGGGGCTGCATTTTGCTCACGTACTGTGCACAGACGAAACGTCCTTTACCATCAAGCCGTAAATGAAGGAAGGTTGTTAAGGTCTGTTCCTCCTCCCTCCTTGAAACTACATTCGCAATCTGGAATTAAATTACAGTGGAAAGACGGGGGAAAGGGGTCCAGAGTTAACCTTAGAGCGCTAAAGTCATGAGCCACTGAGCTGTACGGACCTAGGTTTCGCACACAGCAAATCCCAAATTTGAGGTAAACGGTGAAGCTATCCATGTAAAGGCCGTGGAGGCCCATAGGGTTGCGAGACGTCGAGACTCCCACATTTTCTACACAATCGGCTCATAGATGGCGGCAAAGTTGTCAGCCTTACACGCCGGCCGCCTTTTTCCTCCAGGAAGATTACTGGTATTCATTTCTGTTAGAGGCTAAGTTGACCCCCAGGGCCATAATGCGGCTGGAAGGATTAGGTAAATTGAAAAAATCCAATGACCTCATTGGGACTTGAACCCCAACCTTCCGGCTTGTAGCACAGCCCCTCAACCAACTACGCTACCGCGTGCCCCCGCTTGATAAATCGTGAAATTCAAGAAGTGCTAATTAGCATAACAAAAGTATATGCGAGGACGAATGGAAGGACATAGGTGACGAAATGGAAATGCCGGTTCAGGGTTTAAAAAAGATGACAACTTTATTGGCTTCATACAGGAGAGAAAAGTCTCAAATTAAGAAGTATCACATAACCGGTTCTTGTACGAACATATTTATTAAATTGCTAGTATATCGCTTACACTTATTACACTTATTACACTATTACACTTACACCAATTCAAATGCCATATCTCGCACAAGTCTATTTCCATATTGCATTCGCGGACGATACAGTTCCTTCATCCAGCAACGCACTTTGTGTTTCGATTTCTGTTTTCCTTCGATAATGTTGAACATGAACATAAACGCAGCCCATGCACGTGCAGTGTTCATGGTGAACTGGGGAACAGCGTCGATCAACAGCCGCACGTGACTGCCGCGTTTCCATGCTGGACACGAACACGGTAAACAAACGAACGAGTTTGCCGCGCGCGGCGGCCGCGCGCAATCGATACCCAGCTAACAGACACGAGTACAAGGGATCTTCCTGGGGGTGACGGGAAGCCGGCTCGTAAGGCAGACAACCTCACCACCATCTGTGAGCCGCTTGTCTAGAAAATGTGGGACCCTCAACGTTTCACAATCCTATTGACCTCCACGGCCTGTTACAGGGATAGCTTTACCTTTTTTCTTTTACCACATAAATAAAATAACTTTATCATGTCACATTCACGTTGAACTACGCTCAAATGGCGATTGGTAAGTGAAGTTGCCCTGAGTTAACTAATTAAGCACCAAGCCATGAACACGTATGGGGGAGTGGAGGTATAGCTGCTTCAGCTGCTGATGGAGGAGAGTGATCAGCTTACGTTCGGGCTGCTTTGCCCCCGGGAAAGTTCCCCAGATACCCAATACACAGAAAAAAAGGTGGGCCCCCAGAACTAGCCTAGATGCAGTGCAGGAATGTGCCCCAGCCTTGGATCACACCTCGATTTCTCGTTGGTATAGTCATTTGCCTAGTTACTACGCTTACTGAGCTGCTCTGGGTCCCCTCTGTGACAGTGACTGCCAATGGCGTGTATTTCCAAACCGAGCATTAAAAAATCCTATCACAATTTATTTCATTTCCGGTGGTCATTGTATTACTGATCTTGAATTTTATAAATTAGGAGCCGGGACAGCGTAGTTGATATAGCGACTAGCTACGGGCTGGACAACCGACGGGTTGGAGTTCGAGTCCCGGTAGGGTCAATAATTTTAATTTTTCTGAGTCATCCAGACTGGCTCTTGGGTCCACCCAGCTTTCTATGCAGTGGTTAGCGAGAGCTCTTTCCCCGGGGGTAAAGCGGCCGGGGCGTCAAGCTGACCACTCACTTCCAGCTAGTGCCGAGGTCAAGAAAATATGTAACTATACATTCACTCCCCCATACGTCTTCATGGCGGAGTGCTTAATTAGTTAAGCACAGGGACAATTTTACCTCTTTTATTTTAAGCTCTGCAACTTTTCCACACAGTATACGAGTAAATGTGTTGTGTACGATTTTCACAATAAGCAGGCATTACATTTTCTTGTACAGTATTAACGGGTTGATGTTTGTAGGGAGAAGTAGTGTGTTTTCTGTCAGGTAGGATTTTAATTATTTTTTTTTTTTGGGTGGAACTTAGATAAAATTCAGACTTGAAAGGGTTAAAACCGTACATGACGGAATTACATTCACATCTTGTGGTTTCTGGAAAACGCCTTGTGCCCTTACGTCTTGTGTAGCATACTTGATAAGTATTTTTATATACAGAAAATTAACCCGTTTTGATGCGCTAATGTGTTACACAATAGGACACAAAGACCGTAGCTAGCCAGTTGCGTGTTCCTGACATCTTTCCGTGCGCCCTTCGTCCCTTAAATCCCATAGGAATACGTCTTGAGAGCAAACTGGAAAACGAAACTGGAGGCGACATCTTTAGGTTGTATCATTCCCTAATACATTATTTAAAAATTTCGGTAAAAAGGCTGAAAATAGAATGTAGAATCCAGGGAAACTCACCTAAATTTAATAATATAAAATTAATATGTTTTCTTTTTTTAATTTTATATATATGTACCGACGTGCATGGCTGTATTGTGTGAGCTCTATACTACACATTCATATCATAGCCAAGAGCATGGCGGGGCGGGATCACCTCCTCCATATTCATCCGATCCTAATAAAATCGCTCGCATTCCTCCAGCCATGTGTGACCATTTCGTAAGTCCCTCCCTTTGTGTGTGGCCAAACTTGATGGGGAGGAGCAACGCTAACCAATCAGAATCATACAGTATCCAACACATGGAGTTGTGAGCGGAAAACTATATCCTACGTCACTTGTTGCCACAATTATTTACGTAATACGTGGTGAAATATTTACACCAAGGATATTTCTGTTGACGTAGACAAAAATGTTCGATGCTATCATTCTGTGTATTTGTATCTGTGCAACATATTGAGGAAGGATGGTCCGTTATTGATTGCACCACGCTCAAAACACGGGTTCTATCTCCTCTCATCCCGCGAGAATTTTCTCGTCATATATATGGCGGACGAAAACGCTGTCTCAGCGGTGTGTAGGTCAGAATATCACGTGAGAAATGAACTCAAGAGTTTTTCCCGGCTGGAGTCAGGTTTTCAGGTAGGAAGCAGCCAGAATATACCTATGTTTATTTATTTAATGTTTAAGCCGTTAAAGGCTATTTTTACTGATCACCTAACAGGATTTAGGACACAACAACATTTTTTAAACACAGACCGTAAAAGCTAACAACAGTAAAATTGTCATTATGTTTAAGCAGTTAAGCACTACGCCATTAAGACATATGGGGGAGTGGAGGTATAGCTCCACTATTCTTGACCTCGTCACTAGATGGATGTGAATGGTCAGTTTCACGCCCCTGTCGCTTTAACCGCCCCCCCACCGTGGAAGAGCGCCGGTGTCCATTGGATAAGAGACTGGGTGGGCCTAAGAGTGGGTATGGGAGCTGTGGAGGAGAGAAAAATCTTGCTCCTGGCGGGAATCGAACCTGGACCGTCCAGCACGTATCCCGTCGCTATACCGGCTGAAATCCGGAAAGATTATTTAGTATATTTTCTTCATTTATTCAATTCTTATTTCTTTTCCAAAGATTGTGGGAGGGGGGGGGCGTACAGACGTCTGATCCCCCCNCCCCCCCCATGTCGGCGCTGATGTAACTGCGAAATGTCCACACAGAAGCCAGCACCAAGCTTTATAAAATGGAAGCTGCTTGTTCGCAGTGGGTAATATTGCACAATTACGAAACAAATATTCGTGAGAGAAGACCTGACTCGGTGGTCAAATTGATAAAACTCCTGCCCTGTATTCGGAAAGTCCCGGGTGCAAATCTCGGCCAGAGGATCAGCTAGTTAGACGTGTTATTTTCGTGTTTTTCGTCAGTTTCTTCAGACAAATTGTGGGGTTAGTATCTCAGAGTAGGCAACGACCACTTCCTTTCACAAATTTTCGAATTCATTTCTCACCCTTCTACCTTCTGATGTTACAGGCTCATATGGTCTGTTGATAATGTCATTTAATTAACAATATTTTGAGAGAATAAAAATTAAATAATATACAATTCCGTATTGTAACACTTGCGCATGTCTTCACTTTAAAGTGTGTACCTCTTTGTTGTCAACAAAATGGCCGCTTGTCTGTGAACTCTTATCAAATGACTGGCAACTTCCTTCGGAATAAAAGCGTTTGAACCCCATGCTGAAATACAAGTACTTAAAGTATATTTTAGCCTCCCTTTGACCTACATTTTTTAAAATTATTGTGAGCCTGAATCTATAACTAACTGACTGATGAAGATGAGCCCTTCTTGAGGAGCCGCGAGTTGTGCAGCTACTAAATAATTTCCCAAGATTTTATGGAACCCGAAGGTCCATTACCATGTTCACAAGAGCCCTCCACGTGTTCCTACCCTGAGCTAGATCAATTCAGTCCATACCAGCCCATCCTATACCTCTAGGATTCGTTTTAATATTATCCACCCACTTCAGTACAATTCATCTGGTAAGATATTAATTAAGCAGCACGCCGTGAAGATGTATGGTGGAGTGAAAGTACAGCTTAATAATTCTTTCCCTCCTCACAAGATGGAGGTCAGCTATAACCGTCATATCCTGGCCTCTTTACTACTAGGGAAAGAGCCCCCGGAACCCATTGGAAATGAGGCTGGGTGCGCCTCAGCCCGGTCTGAACGCTGAGGAGAACAGAGAAATCGTATGTCCCTGCCGGGAATTGAATTCCGGCCGTCCAGCCCGTAACCAGTCGCTATACCGACTGAGCCATCAAGGTTTAGTGTTTTCCATTTATATTCTTTCATTGTTCGGCCTCTCTCTATATCTTTTATGTAAATAGAAATAAAAGTATCGTACATTTTACATATAACGGCCGTGGGGATCCGTTGTGCTGACCACGCGACATTCTCTGTCCACTAAAGTTCGTACTAACTTCGCCGATAAGCGGCGGTCGCTATGTCGGTATAGTTCGCTTGCGGACTACGGAGTTTGTTTATTATTATTATTATTATTATTATTATTACATATATATATATTATACCGGGTATATACAGGCATAACTCGGAGGTATTGCAGGTTCGGTTCCAGATTACAGCAATAAAGCGAGCTACACGAATTTTTTGTTTCCCAGTGCATATTAAAGTTATATTTACACTATACTGTAGTCTATTAAGTGTGCAATAGCATTATGTCTAAAAAATTGTACATATCTTAATTAAAAATACTTTGTTGCTAAAAAAGTGCTACCCATCATCTGAGTTTTCAGCGAGTCGTACTCTGCTTGTTGACCGAGGGACTTGCCTCGATATTGATGGCTGCTGACTGATCAGGGTGGTGGTTGCTGAAGGTTTGGGGTAGCTGTGGCAGTTTCTTAAAATAAGACAACAATGAAACTGACTCTTCCTTTCACTAAAGATTTCTCTGTATCTGGTGGTGCTGTTTGGTAGCATTTTACCTAAAACAGAACTTCTAAAAAATTGGAGTCAATCCTCTCAAACCCTCAGTTATTGAATGAACATAGGGTCAGTGATATTATGTAACCGTTCATCATAATTTTGTGTGCCCTTTTGTATTAATTAATTTTATATTAAGTTAATATCACGTAAATACAAACAGAGATCCGGCAGATAGCCAACTTTTACACGCAGAAGTGACATAGTTCAAGTTTTGCTATGTGGACAGGAAGTAACATCTGGTACTTTTCCTAGAATTTTGGCACTTTCAGCAGAGTCGGAGGGTCTTTGAGAATTTGAGAGCTGACAGCTTGGAACAGCTATAACTTAGAAGTGGGAGGGCCGGAGCCTCATCCCCTGATCGTAATGCATCAAGTCTCTGTCAATCTTAGCGTCAGGTCAGCAACTGCCAGAATCACATAGCAAAGCAACATGATTGGAAATTCACAAATTTATGGAACCTCCTAATTTTCAAACTAAACCAATAGCACGTGTTGCAGGAGTGGATTTCTCTTGGAGTTTGGGGTTCGTGGACCTCAGGGTTCGGAGAGAGTGCATTCCACCTCAGGAGTCTTCATTCAACTTTCGGCCAAGTCAGACACAAAAACACAACTACGTCACTTCGCTAAAAGTATTACAAGTTAAACCCAAATAAGTGTAACTATTCGAGTTTGCGTTGTGTTCAGTGAGCTGAAGCTAATTAAATAATTACTAAGTGCAAATGTCTGTGGTTGTAGCGTAAGAATCTTCCTGCCCTGCCCGAGCCAGACTCGTAAGACCCCGGGATAAGAACTCATCTCTACCAATTACAGAGCAGAACCAAGCTAATCCCGTCTTTCCCTACTTGTGGGACACCTAATGGTACTACAGGAAACGAACTCTCGCCTACCAGCACCAACAACCACAATTCTCCTCCCTTCCCACCTAACTTCTCGCCATCCACGAGAAGAGGGCAGTAACTCCAGTGGAGGTGTCCAGACACGAGGTGCAGGTGAGCCGCAACACCTGAAGGAAAGGATACAGGTAAAGAATTAATAAGTGACGTAAAGTCGGGCAAAGGCAGTCACGAGTGGAGCACGACGTAAGGGCAACTAAGAGGACGGTTGCAAGTGGTGCCAAACGCAGGGGTAAAGAGGAAGAGCGGTTACAATTAGGCAGACAGAAATCCATACAGCTGAGCCCTTGGTACCTGATTCTAGCCCTTTTAAGGTTGAAAGAGCTATTGCAAAATTGAAAAGGTATAAATCGCCAGGTAGTTATCAAATTCCGGCAGAACTTATTCAAGCAGGAGGCGAAATATTAAGTTTTAAGATCCATAAGCTAGGCGGTCACGGTAGCCGAGCGGTCTAAGGCATGCACTGTCTTCGCTCGCTTGGAAGCCGGGATCGTGGGTTCCAATCCCACTCAGGGCATGGATGTTTGTGTGCGTTTTTCTGTCTTTGTGTACAGGTAAAGGCCTTGCGACGAGCTGATCACCCGCCCAAGGAGTCCTACCGTATGTCTAAGATCTAGAAAAACCGAAGTGAACGGAGAAGTTCATGGAGGTAGGCCTAGGCCCACTGGGCTGTAGTGCCAAGGAAAAAAAAAGATCCATTAGCTAATTACTTCTATTTGGCATAAGGGAAAATTGCCTGATCAATGAAAAGAGTCTATTATTGTACCAGTTCAAAAGAAGGGTGATAAAACTGACTGTAGTAATTATCAGGGGATATCACTGCCACCACCTTCATACAAAATCTTATCCAATATTCTTCTCTCAAGGTTAAGTCCATACATAGATGAAATTAATGGGGATCATGCGACAGTCCAAATCTGTCACAGTTCTCCGTGGACGCTATGGTCCTCTTTAGCCATTTCGGAAGTGTGACTGGTTTATTGGCGAGACCGATTTAATAGCATGTAATGACTTTTTTTCGTATCTGGACAGAAAACAACTACATTGTTTTTGTTTACATGCAGTTGGGATGACCGGAAGGGGACAAGGTCACCACGGGAGGCAAGTCTGTAGTTTTCCGAAGATGTGAATTTTGTTTTGTAAACATGTGTAGCTGTCATAACGTGTCTTCGGAAGGGTGTAGCCGGACCCGAAGCTAAAGAAATAACCGCTCTCACATGTGGGGTTCCGTGTTCTGTATCTTGGGAACTGTTCTGTTTTCAAAGGTCGTTATTTGATTGGCTTGCGCTGATTGCATGATGAATTTGGCTAGTTAAAATCAGCCAATAGGAAATTAATTCTTGTCCGGGAGAGAGGCCGTCGATTCAAATCCTTCTTGGGGGATGAAGCGATGCTCCTGCAGAATAGCGGTCTTCAAAAGAACTTCGCGTTTTGAATTGATCGGAGGCAGAGGTCACTGGACTGCGCTCCTATGTTTCTCTAAATTCATTAGTCCTCCATAAATAAACAGTTTTTGGACTGTGGAAGTTGTGTTGTTGATTTCGAGCAGTGGTCTGACTTCAAGTGTGCAGTTTCCGGTTGCCTCAGTTAATACCGTAACACGATCCTGATAGGAGTCAAGTGGTCTACCGAAGCCGGCATATAAGTACAAAGAAAGAAAATTGGAACGGTAGCCATCATCAGTGTGGGTTTCGACGTAACGGATCAACTACTGATCTGATCTCTTTCATACGTCAGATGCTGGGAAAAAATGGGAGTACGATGAGACAGTACATCAGCTATTCATAGACTTCAAGAAAGCCTATGATTCAGTTAAGAGGGAAGTATTGTACAATATTCTGATAGAGTTTGGGATGCCCATGAAACTGGTTAGGCTGATTAAAATGTGTATAAACGAAACGTATAGTAAAGTCCGTATAGGTAAACATTTGTCTGATAAATTTCGTATCCAGACCTAAGACAAGGAGATGCTTTATCACCACTCCTTTTCAACTTTGCTTTAGAATATGCCATTAGGAAGGTCCAGGTAAACCAGGTGGGACTGACATTAAAAGGGACACATCAGCTGTTGGTCTATGCTGATGATGTGAATCTACTGGGTGATAATGTAGATACCATAAAGGAAACACACAAACTTTAATTGACGCAAGTAAGGAGGTTGGTCTAGAAGTAAACACAGAAAACTAAGTATATGTTGCTGTCTCGTCACCAAAATGAAGGACAAAATCATAACATAAAGATACGAAACAGATGTTTTGAAAATGTGACAGAATTCAGATATTTTGGAATGACGATAACAAATCAAAACCTGATTCAGGAGGAAATCAAGAGGAGACTGAACTCGGGTAATGCTTGCTACCATTCAGTCCAGAACCTTTTGTCTTCTCGTCTGCTGTCAAAAATAGTATATTTAGAATATACAAAACTATAATTTTTCTTGTGGTTCAGTATGGGTGTGAAACTTGGCCTCTGACATTAAGGGAGGGACATAGACTGAGGGTGTTTGAGAACAGGGTGTTGAGAATATTTGGACCGAAGAGAGATGAAGTGACAGGAGGTTGGAGAAAATTACATAATGAGGAGCTTCATAACCTGTACTCTTCTACAAGTATAATTAAAATGATCAAGTCAAGGAGGTTGGGGTGGGCAGGGCATGTAGCACGAATGGAGGAGAAGAGGAATTCATACGGGATGTTGGTGGAAAAGCCAGAAGGAAAGAGACCACTGGGAAGACCAAGGCGTAGGTGGATGAACAATATAAAAATGAATTTTAGAGAGATAGAATGGGATGGTACGGATTGGATTTATCTGGCTTAGGATAGGGACCGGCGAAGGGATCTTGTGAACACGGCAATGAATCTTCGGGTTCCATAAAATGCTGTCAAATTCTTGAGTAGCTGCACAATTGAAGGCTTCTCAAGAAGGGCTCAGCTCCATCAGTCAGGGAGATCCATCAGAGGAATCACAGTCTATGGCAGCTATAGCCTTACGAAATGCATTTCTTAAATAATAATACTTGAAAGTCAAAAATACTCCTTGATCCTTGAACTGCAGAACGGATGTTGTGTTAAGGGCGGCCGTACACCAACTGCGTCAAGACATGTGACAAAAGACGCAGTCTTACTTCAATCGTGATTCGTCAGCATGAAGCTGACGTCAGCATCATGACCCAGACCGGTGTGCGGCGGTTTTCATAGTCTCATTCGTTTTAACTTTCTTTGCGTCATGTCGCAGACATTGTGTCTTGACTGTTACATGTCTTCACGCATGAGTTCCATCTCTCCATCTCCACCTAAAAGAAACCTGACTCAGAACAGCTGATTCGTGCAAGACGATTTCTATAAATAAGTGTATTATACTCTTAAGTAAAAAAGTAAAAGTAAAGCTATCCCTTTAACATGCCATGAAGGCCCATAGGGTTGTGAGACGTTGTGGGTCCCACATTATCTAGACAATCGGCTCAAAGATGGCGGTAAGGTTGTCAGCCTTACGCGCCGGCCGCGCTTTACTACTCAGGAAAATTCTATTGTACTCTCTTAACGGTTTAAAATGTTGTATTATAATTTAAAAGCAGCAACGGATGTTTCAACGAATAATTACGTAAAAATTGCTATGCAAATTGGTAACCCTCGTTCATGCATAGTCGCAAAAAATAATTAAATTAAAGCTAAGTAAAATGTTGGGAAATTCTTGAGTAGCTGCAGAATTGGGGGATCCTCCAGAAGGGCTCAGCTCAATGAGTAAGTAAATAAGTAATTCTGAATGTTAATGTTATTCATAAAACAATATTAAACGGCTTAACCGTGCGTCTGTAAGGAAATTTTCTGGCTGCGAGCGCACCAAAGATATCCCGCTATCGCATGTAGCGAAATGGAGCTTCGAGACCTTCTCTAGTGCCTTACTCTCCTGGTCGACACGTACCCACGGGTGGAAACATATGGGAAGAAAACGCGCAAGGGAATGGGGTTTGAGCAGAGGACACGGCGCCAAGACGAGGTTCAGACAGAGAGAGAAATATATCGTAATGCTCAAGCTAAATAACCTTTCCTTATTATATCACTTAGCTGAACTAAGAACCAACCATAATGCAGTGCCAAGTAAACATGGCGGGAGAACTGGACTTTTTAAAAAGCACCGAAGAAGTTGCGGCAACGTTTGAGTAATAAAGATGCGTGTGTGATGAAATCATGTGTGTATCTTTTGTAGGGGCGTGAGGGGTGTGAGGGCAAGTGAAGCGTAAAGGGAAGGGAGGCACTGAAATGACGTCATACTTCTACATATGCACACATACTGAGCACACGTGAAACGCATTTATATTACGTGTGTCTATCTCGCTCCACTGCAGTTTCACGACACAACCTCCTCGCTAGGCGTGTTCTCTTGGTAGAGCGTGCGAGGCCATGACGTTCATAAGCGGGAAAGTGATCGAAGAGTGACAGACAGACAGCTTTGCTACATGTCAGCCGTCGTCGCTTCCATTTCTTATTCTTCTCACCTTCATTCCCTTTTTCCCCCCAAACATTTAGCGTAATACTGTTTGGAAAAAGAAACACAAACTGTGCGTTGTATACGGTCGCGAACGTTAGTATCGAAAATACAAGGGAACGATAAACGCGTGACAATTGAAATGAAGATGTAAATACAAGAAATAATAAATAATAATTGTAAGTATACGTCAAATGATTGGAACTAATCAATTAAAGGTAGAGACGGCGGCCATCTTGGCTAGCTGAAGCTATTGACCGTACGGCGAGTAGCTGTTCAACCTCTTATCACTGCGTGGTTGCCTGTTACGTCACGTCTCTGTTTTGGTAACTTGCGCAGCCATGGCGCGCCAAGAAGTAGTCCCCCCGTGTTCTTTACGGGCTGCTTACGAACAGGTGGGGGGGGGGTTGTAGTCAAAAACATAGAAGTGCAAGGGCGGTGGGCAGACTACGATTTCAGACTGAAGCAAAAGAGGCACGAAACGTGACGTCAATAGGGTCTAAGGATCTACACATATTTTAAATGCAGGACCGAACAATAAGCAAATTTTCCCGAATGCACAAAAGGTTAATTTTCAACTTAGACGAGCGAAGTTGTCCCTTTCAGTAATTAATTAAGCACCACGCCATGAAGACGTACAGGGGACTGGAGGTAGCGCCATCATTCTTGTCATCGGCACTGGATTCTGGTGAGTGGTCAGCTTCACGCTCCGGCTGTTTTATCCCTGGGAAACCCCTAATACCCATTAAGTAGGAGGCTGGGTGGGCTCCACAGCCGGTCCGAACGCTGTGAAATAGAGAAAAATCTATCGACCCTACCGGGAATCGAACCCTGTCCGTCCAGCTCGTGGCTACACGGACTGAGCTATCCCGGGACCTTCGCCTCAAGAAAAAACGTTCGAATTTACAGAAGCTGCTCGAAGAGATTTAAATGTTTCTTTCAAATTATTCCTTTAAAATAATATGAAATGAAATACCGTATGAGATAAATGCTTCTATTAACATAAGTTTCTAACCTTTATGATTCAAAAACAAGTTTTCGTTAAGTTGGCTTTCAGGTTCCTTCGGGGCCATGAAAAATGAGTGTGATGTTCTAGGCTAGGCTGTAATGTTGTGTCCCACCAACTTTCTGAAAAAAATGTACCGCCTCTTGTCTATGTTTTGCTCCCCCCCCCACCTGCTTCTTGGCTCGACCATGAAGATGAAGGCAATACGTTTCTCTGAAACGTATGTTGATTCTTACCAAACATCACGTTAAAAATAGACGGTGTCTTCGAGTTTAATATTTCGTTTTGCTGTTGTTTTTGTCATATTTATCTCTCATTAACTTCAAAGGGGACGACAGCATCAGCCATTTTAAATAATATTTATGTAGTCACTTGAAAATCATTCAGTAAGTTTTATTAACAGACTTCACTATCTGTCACTCAGTTTATATTGTTGTGAAACTCCTCGTCTTACAGCTATTCAATGTGATGATATACAAGAGATGCAATTGGCCAATTGTCCGGTGATTTGGGCGGTCACCGATGTCCGAACGACGGAATTTCCCGCTCCCAACTATATTCAGGCGTTCCAGTCTTTACCTTTTCCACGTAGCCTGCCTGGATTTCAGTGATTCAGTAATAATTCTCAATATACTCTATTTAAATGGAGGGTTTTCTGAAAGATTTTCCAGTTATTGAAACAGTCCAACAGGCCCTAAAATTTTTCATTTCTCACAGGCAGTTGGCGCTCGATCATGGGATTGGTCCTTGAAGCGCGTGATTGAAGCTGGTAAAAAGCTCGTACCGATAAAAGGTAAAGTTGCCCCTGTGCTTAACTAACTAAGCACTACGCCATGAAGACGTATAAGGGAAGTGGATGTATAGATCCACGTTTTCTTGACCTCAGCAGTAGTTGGAGATGAATGGTTAGCTTCACGCCCCGGCCGTTTTACCCCCGGGGAAAAAGCCCCCGGTACCCATTGGTCCATACTGATTTAACTTGCGAAAACGCTTCGGATGGCCTAATGCTTTTTTTCATCTTCAGTGTGTATTTTGCACTATCCTAGCATCCGCATGACTGCGATAAAGCACGGAAACAACTCACCCGTATATCGGATGTCGAAGCAGAAATTCGAACCAGGCACGTCAGAATACAAAACGTTCCCGCCTTGGCAAAATTTCTCGGCATATACCTACTGGTTAAGGACGACGATAAAACTCATTCTTTTATTTTTGTCAGAAACCATGCACGTTAACAGCATCGTATGAATAGCATCACTAAAGAAGAAGGTAAAAGAAAAGTAAAATTTTCTTTGTGTTTAATTAAATAACCACCACGCCATGAAGTGGCATGGGGGAATGGAGGCACAGCTCCTACAGTCTTATTCTCGTCACTAGATGGAGTTGAGTGGTCAGGTTTACGTCCTAGCCCCCAGTACCCATTTTATAGGAGACTGGGTGGGCCCCAGAAGAGTTCTGAACAGGAGAATCACTTGCCCTTGCCGGAAATCGAATTCCAGCCGTCCAGCTCGCAGCCTGTCGCTATACCAACTGAGCTATTCCGGTTTCTATGCCAAAATTCAGGTAGCGACTGAAATTTATCATTCCAGTTACCAAATAGCTTACCACGTAACTCGTTCCATCTTAACCCCCCCCCCCTTCGCTAAACGATGCTGCACAGAACCACCGTATATATAACGTTGTCCCTCGTGCATATGGACCAGTACAGGCTTGGTCCCTTACCACGTCGTTGCGAATTCTTCTGTCTCACTCCATGTTGAGTTCGCGAATCCTTGCAGAAACGACCTTCGCTTTACTTATGGTCTCTTGGCGTTCGAACGAGCAAATTCGGCGGTGATCGAAACTGGAGGAAAACTTCCCCTTTATTGCATGTAACTTGTTGGTAGCGTTTCTCGCACCGATGGACTTAGTCTCCACCCCAACTCTCTGTACGAAATTCGACCCAAATATTCGATAAAATATAATTTATGTGTGGACATGTTGTATGCAGATAAAATACATTTATAATTCTCTTACTGTAATGCATAATGTTTCATATCTAGTCACTGTTTTAAAATGTTTGAAGGACTGTTACTTATCTTATATGGTTGTTCTCCTTGGAAGAACCACGAAAGTCGATAAGCTCTGGCCCAGAAGAAAATTGACGACTTAGCGCATTGAGTTTGGCGGGAAAACAAATGTTGGATGAAGCAGGAATACAGGAAATCTAAAGAGGTCAGTCGCACAAGTCCGGCCGAGCGCCGAAGCATAGGTATGGCAAAAACAAACGAGTAATCTATCCCGCTACCGCTCACATTCTCCTCCTGCATGTCACGCGTGGGTTTTTCCTTATCCCCAACGTTTCGCTTTCACCTGAGAGCAAGTAGGCGCGGAAATTACATCAGGACAACAGAAAATAAAAGAGCTGACGTAGGAGATAAAATGGCTCCGTTTTAGTTTCACGCCGGAATGCTGTCATAACGAAGCTGTGCCCTCTGCATCCCGATAACAACAGGAGACTAGAAAGAGAGAAGACCTCACGCGCAGCTTAGTAATCGTCGTATCCAACGCTGCCATCTGCTGTCAATTCCAGAAACTGTTTCGTAATGCATCGTAGTTCTCCAAACCGCCGCATTCTACCGGGCTATTCGAAACACGTAAATGCGATCTGACATTGTGGTCTTCTGAGTCATGACACAGTTTAATGGGTCCATTTATACCATTAATTTAGAGAAATATATTGGGTCCATATCTTGGGGTAGAAGTAGGCCAAGTTGGAAAAGTGACAGGTTACGCAGAAGTTCGGGAAAATGAAACTGGTTTTGGAAGACGGTTCCCAACCTAACTTGGCTTAATCCTACCTGAAGGTGGGGGCAGTATGTACCTCCGAAACATTGATACCCTCCTACCAGACGGTATTATAACCCAGAAGACCATAATATAAACATTCACCTTCTTGAAATCATACGTATCTTATAAAAATGCAAGTGCTATTGAGTTCTGCTTACGCCCCTAAAGACACGGATTTCTGTGCAAGGATACGAGTTGTCTTGCAGCTGCGCCGAATTGAACTTCCTTGCAGTCATGATTCCAAACTCATCTGAACATTTAATACAAAGAAGGTAAAGCCGTCAATGTGCTTAATTAATTAAGCACCACGCCATGAAGACATATGGGGGAGTGGAGGTATAGCTCCACCATTCTTGACCTTGACACTAAATGTAGGTGAATGGTCAGCTTCATGCCGCTTCCACTTTACCCCCGTCGAAAGAGCCACCGGACCGAATAGATAGGAGGCTTGGTGGACCCCTGAGTCTATCTGGACGCTTTTGACGCCGCAGGGAATAGAACCCCGCCTGTTTAGTCAGCAGCCCGTCACTATACCGACTGAGACACAACTGTGGAATAATAATACAGAGACATTTGGGGAACTAATTGCTTGAGAAAAGCACATCTAGTCGCCGAGATAAGTTAAAATAGAGCGAAGTTTCCAACGGCACAAAATTAAATTATAAAGTAAAAAAAGTAAAGCTATCCCTGTAAGAGGCCGTGAAGGCCCATAGGGTTGTGAGACGTTGAGGGTCCCACATTATGTAGACAGTCGGCTCATTTCTGTTAGAGGCTGAATCGACCTCAAGACCGTAGTGCAGCTGGATGGACCAATGACCTTATACATTCCGCCATTCGACGCTATGAGGCGGGCGGGATATAGTAGAAAAGGAATGAAGGAAAGTGGGCAGAAATGAGATGGAATCCAGCTCCGTGAACCCGCTGAAATGACTTGTACTTTTGGTTTGATCTGCAGGCCCGTCTGAACGAATGAGCAAGCGAGGTTGTTCGCTGGACCAATCTTATTGATCTGCACAGCTAGACTGGGAAGCCCGTGTGTGGGGGGAGGGGGAAGGAGGGTTGAAGAGGGGGGGGGGCGTTACAGAATTGAGAGCAGGAGACGCCGAGTGGTACACAAATGGTGCAGTGAGGGAGAGGCTAAGTATGCAGCATGCACAAGCAGAACGGGACTGCATGCCCCTTTCACGCCTCAAGCGCCATCTCTACTCAGCGGCGGTGCTGGATGTCACACAGTTCCCCTCCGTTACCTCAGACGACTTTCTTGTTAAACCGAACAGCTTAACCTGGCGGTAACGATTTGTGCTTGTACTCATATTCAGCAAGTGCTTGGTTTGAATCTTGGCTGGGATAAAAAATATACTGATTGAGGTTTATCGTGGTTTTCTTTAGCCTCTGCCAGACAAATTTTGGGGATGTTACACGGACAGACCATGGGAAATTGATTATAAATTCCTTCCAGTTTACCATTCCTGATTCATTCTAATATTCGACTTATATAAAGCGGTTAGGAACAGAATCCTAAAATAAACCACAAAAAGAAACAGAGTAGATAATGAAAAGTTCAGTCCAGTGTGACATACGAGTTTATAACACTTCAGTCCTCATTCGCCTTACATGTTTCAATTCAAAAGAATCATCTTCAGAGGCGCACCACTACGATAAGGAAACACTGTTACATAAGATATTCTAACAATATGCACTTTAGATATGACTAATGCTCTCTATATAAATTTTGTTATCACGGTTGGTTCCGATGTTTATCTTAGGCACGCACAATGGCGCTTCTTGAAGTGTAGATTTACTTATGATGAGCTTCTTTTAGTGTATTTCCTGGTTATTTTGACTAGGGGTTTTCACTGCACGCAATATGGTGTTCAGTTTTCTAAACATTAGCCTCCCAAGCTAAATCACAAAAAGAAACTCGGACTTCCCCGTATACTTTTAGCCTGTTTTCCTTATTTTGAAAAAAAAATATAATAAAAATGTAGTCTTGTGATATCACCTGGCTGTCTGTGTCTCCCCTAACTCCGAAAGCCGGAATATTTTAAAAATATTCTTAAATTGTGTGGTTAATAATGTGACTGTTGAGCAGACAGAATTATGATTTACTGACGTCCATAAGCGGGATATGCGGATTTGGTTGAGGCACCATGCTACAAGACTGAACGCCTTGGGTTCGATTCCCAATTATATCACATCATTCCAGCCGCACTATGGCCCTGGGGTCGACTCAGCCTCTAACAGAAATGAGTACCAGGAATCTTCCTGGGCCGGCGCTTAAGGCTGACATCATCACCTCCATCTGTGAGCCGATTGTCTAGAGAAAATGTGGGAGCCTCGACGTCTCACATACCTATGTATAACCGCCCCGTTGCCCAACGTTTCTGGGCGTCACTTCTTTCTAATCGCTCTTCTGGCCCGTACTTTTGGCGTCACCTCTTTTTAATCGTCGTTTACCCACCGCTGGTGAGCCACTTCTCTTTTTAACCGCCCCTCACTCACCTTTACCCCTTGTAACGTCTTTACTCGGCGCCGGTGGGAGGTGGCAGATCCCGCCGCCGTCGCGTACTTGTCACTAAAAACTCTCACTTTGGCCACTGAGAGTCAGGGGTTCGTCTTGGTGCAGGAGCTGACGCTGAAGCCCAAGATTAAACAAACCACACTCCACACGTTGATAACAATACTAACCAAGTTTATTGAAGAAAGAAATACAGTAATTTTGCTTTGAGAATGACGACCCTCGCCTCAGGCGAGCTGTCTTGTATCTGCCACGCCTAGGGCTTTGTCCCAAAGAGATCATCACGTGCTACAGTTTTTTTTTAGTGGCTATGCAACCTCGTATGCATCCAGTGGTGGGGCCACTGGTCGTACGTCAAAGCTTACGGGTGAAAGGGTGAGGCTGCATGCCGATCTTTCTTGCTCCAAATAACACTGCGTGTGGTCTCATTAGGACTGCTTATATTAAGGGTACTCTTAATACCAAAAGGTTATACATTTGAAAAAAGTTACAATAAGTGAGTGGGGGTCATATATGACACCCTTTAGCTCGTCATTCGTTGTTCGTCCCTCCTTATCTTTGTTCTTCTTCTTCTTCTTCTTTGGTTGGCCGCCAGTAAGCTCAACTGTGTCGGCTTACAATAATTATCGATTTAATTAGGAAATGGAGGTAAAGAAATAGGTAACTAGTTCAGCTGTTGGTAAAGTTGAGTCTTCCTCGGAGCGTTTGATAAAGGCCTCGCTTAGACAGAGGAGTGACTAGACAGCGATCATTTATTAGCACTTTCCTCACTCGATAAGACACACAGTTAATATAGTTGGTACTTGTACATAAGTTCTTATATACCTTTAGCCCTGGTACACTAGAAGTTACCAGAATAGTTTACACTTTGTTGAATTTACGCTTTGTCCCGAACAGCGGTGATACAAATTTAGCCTCTAAATACACGTAGTTCATGAGTTGACAAACAACAGGATCGGTGACTGACTTCCTTGAAGATCCTTAGGTCACCGGTCATCAATTCCTCAGCGAAGTCACCATTAATTCCACTGATTGAGTAATTTTGAAATCTAGGAGTTCACACAATTTTTGGATCTCCAATCAGCTAGCTGTAGTGCGGGGTTCTGACAGGCGTCATCCAGTCTGGACGGCTCGGTGGCACAGTTCTAACCTTATCAGGCCTTGCTGGTTCTGACACCGTCTGAACTAAGGCCGAATCTTTCATTTGTCTCGTAGCCGAGGTGATCTCTTCGGGGCATCACCATAAGAAGTCGTATAATTATCTTCTTATACAAGGTTCCAGTTAGTTCGTGGGATAAAGACTCTGGTCTTGACTAGAGTCGAAGGAATTTGAAGGATGAAGAAAGTTAAGTGTAGAAAATAGTTTAATTAGAATTTCCAGAAATAGAATAAGTAAATCTTCAAGTACAATGGATGTACACTCGACCAGATGTTGTTGGTCTCTCCTCTCTCCACACACTAAAACTTACTTCTTATATCATACTTACAGTTTACAACTAAGTTCAGTCTCTCATTTCTTAACATACAAGGATATAATGAGCAGTTGCATAGCTGGTAATATGACCTTTTGAACCTGGGCCGAGACACTTCTGAAGCCCTCTGTCTAGTCATAACATGTGTGTTTGTGACGGTCTTACTGTCAACTGCGGTTTGGAAATGTTTTTTATTTGAGATAGATTCATACAATCTGTCCAATTAAGGACAATGAGCACTTTTGGTGACTGAGGTAACTATGTCATTAACAGTGTTAATAAGGCTATCCCAGTAGATGCCTTAAGATTTGTGGCATGTATACACTTAAAACTAGCTAAATCTATCAGATAAGTCTGACGGTTTGAATCTTTTTAATCTCCTAACTTCATCTTCATGGGTTAGTAGTGGGGCTGCGAGTTCGTTTGGGTGTACTTGTAGTCTCCGGCTGTACTTAGCACTGCACTTTTTAATTTCTTCTCGCACTGTAGATACACTTAAGTCCTTATGTAACACTGTATTGGGCACATACCAGGGCGCATCAACTATTTCTCTGAGAACCTTGTTCTGAAATCGTTGTAGTATTTCCAGGTTTGAATTGCTGGCTGTTCCCCACAGTCATATACCATACGTCCATATAGGTTTGAGTATTGCCTTGTAGAGTAAGAGTTTGCTATTAAGAGATAGTTGTGATCTTCATCCGATTATCCAGTACAATTGCCGAATTTTCAGGCCCAATTGTTTTCTTTTGCTGAAGATATGTTTCCGCCATGTTAGCCGGCGATCTAAATGTAGGTATGCCAAGATACTTGGCTTCATCTGCTTGCGGTAGTTGTGAGTCATGAAGATTACGAAAGTCCATGTACATGTTAACTAAAAGAACCAAATTATTCCTTATAACTACTACATATTTGTTACCTATGCCATACTACATCAAACTACATCACACTACACTACATTACACGACACATTCGAAACTACTGGTCTCGGAATCCAGCCCAGATGCTGACTTGTAAAGAAACACTTGATACTTCCCCTCTGAACAGGAAATGGGGAGCACCATTTGAAGCTCGAAGTGTAAGAGATAAATACGGATGGCAGGGTACGACAGTTAGTGCTTCAGATTTATAGTGATCACTAGCCTGGGTGTTCAAGGAAAACAATTGTTAATTACCGTTAGGTAGTAAGTTTCGTGAATCACTGAGAGACAAGGGCTATGGAATTTTGATTCCTCGCACTTTTTACAATAGACGAGCGTGCTCCTGCTTTCCTTATTTAGCGAAACACACAACATCTTTGTTTCCCTTCGGTTTGCCAGTGTTGTGAATGTTTCACCTCCAGTCAACTCAGTTGCTCCCCCTGATAACTTTGGCTTTCCCCCGAGAAACGCCACTGACCGCGATATTCGGCTTGTGCGAATGAAAAATCATCCTGATTATTCGTCACTGAAAACCAATCCTTGCATGCGTCACACTTCCTTGAATGCTCCGTAAGCACTCACATGCAAGCACAGAAGAATATTTCCTCATCACTTCCCAAAACAAAGCTGGGCTATATTTGGCTGAGCAGGTCATAAACAGTCATATCTAAACGTAAACAGTATGAAAACCACTACCGCGATAAACGATTTCTTTGTTCAGAGCTAAGGAATGAACCACTGACATGACCTCACGTAGGTTTGTTTTGGTTTCAAACCCAAGGCCAAACTGTCAGCACTCTCAAAGTGTGCACGTGTCCTGCGTCATATACGAGGGGGTACCCAGAAGAAACCGAACTTATTTTTTATTCAAATTATTTATTTATTTATTCAAATTTTAAGCAGAAACCTTCAATCCCCTTCAAAGTACTCTCCACTTACACTAATACACTTGTCTAGTCTTTTATTCCATTTTTCAAAACATTGTCCGAATTCATCTTTTGAGATGCTTGACAGCGCCTACGTCGTTTTTTTCCTTCACCTCAGCAACATCAGCAAAACGCTGAAAAAAAGTTTTGATCATTTCGNGACGATCACACAAAACAGTTGTCACTATAAACTCTGCCGAAACTAGTCCTTACCTTCTAAAGCAACGGTAGTCGGCTTATCGACTCAGGAATGTTAGCTCTATGCGCTCATAGCGGCAAAACGCGGTACTACAAAAGCTCTGCCCACAAAAAAATTAGTTCGGTTTCTTTTGGGTACCCCATCGTATATGTCATTCGGCCAACTCCGGTTGCTGCTTGCGTCATATTTATGTGTGACATTCCGACGTTAAAGAATGCGAGTTACATAATTCGAGATAGTACTAAGAGGGTTTCCAGAGAAAAGGGTTTAATTCGGAAGAATTTAAATCGGGAGGGCTGCATGAGAAGCAGCAACTGGGAAACTCATGAACCATCTCAGCTTTTGCGTGAAGGCAGAGAGAACCAAGAAAACCCGTCCCAGCACCTTCCGGATTCATACTGACATCTAGCGAGCAGTCCGGCAAACAAGAGGAAGTGGGCGCCTTTTAACGTGTTTGGTGTTGCTTTATTGGTTGACATTTAGAGTAAAGCAAAAGTGAAGCTATCCCTATAGCAGGCCGTGAAGGCCCATGATATAATTCTGCCTATTCTTTACATACAATCAGAAACTTTATAAGTTTAACTGCTCAGTTCTGCAGCGTGTGGTCAGTTAAGTAGCGGATATACTGAGGCTTTATCTCTAAATGGAAATTAGACTGTTAACCATGAATCCATTATCTGCAAATAGAAACTAGATCGTTGATAATAAATGTCACATTCAAACAGGAAGTAGACTTGTCATTCGTCATTTTCACTGGCGAAACATCCCTTGTTGAGACACGGCCTTCCTCAGAAGGTTCTGCTGCATTACATCCGGTTTTCACTTCTCTGGATTTCGTGACAATAATATTTTTACAGAACAAGGTCGTCAGGCTTGCGTCCGAACCCCTAACTTGGAGGGGCAAATCCCTGTATTTATGTGACAGAGTGGCCCAGTTGTATCTCCAGGCACTGGCTTCCATTTTCGTCGCCTTCTGCGATACTCAAGGCTACGGTGGAGGCATTCTAACCCGCCTCCACGCGGGGAAGATTGTTATTAATGAAACTGTTATCTTGAAATAGCAATCTGACTGTTCGTAATGTACCTGCTGCCTTCAAAGAGAAATTAGATTTCTGATAATGAAACCACTGTACGAAATTTTGAATCAACCGCCTTTATGAACGCAGTCTTGTTTGTATCCTTGTGAAATTACGTTACTGTAATCATACGTTTTACAAGATTTTTTTTTTGGGGGGGGGAAATCAGTTCCCTCCTCCTAACAACGGAACTGCATGTGATATGTAAGTAAAGTAAAGTAAAGCTTTCCCTGTACCAGGCCGTGAAGGTCCATAGGGTTGTGAGACGTCGAGGCCCCCACATTATCTAGACAGTCGGCTCAAAGATGGCGGTAAGGTTGTCAGCCTTACGCGCCGGTCGCGCTTTACTCCCCAGGAAAATTATTTAATTTATTCCTGGTACTCATTTGTTAGAGGCTGAGTCGACCCCAGGGCCATAGTGCGGCCGGAAGGATTAGGTCAATTGAAAAAAATCCAATTACCTCATTGGGACTTCAACCCGCGACCTTCTAGCTTGTAGCATAGTGCCTCAACCAACTACGCTAATGGAGCTTACCAACCGTTTGCTTTATCCGGCAACAGTGCGTTTCAGGGAGCGAATTTGTTTGCAGGCTTTCAGATTCTGCTGCATAAATAGGGCAAATTCGTTTCGAAGTTCTGAGAATCAGGGGCTTTCTATTATTGCTACCTACACATACTAACCATTCTTCCTGAGTAACTCAGTGTAAAAAGGAATTAGACCTATTTCTAAGATCCCCCATCGTGAGAAACAAAGAGAAACTGTTTATTTTCATTGTTCTTTTGTTTCGTCAAAAATCGCAATAAGAAAATGGTAAAAAAGATAAAAATAAATATTTCTAACCCATCGGTTTATAATTATGTGAATTTATAAGGGAATTTTGTGTTCGTATTATAATTTTGTCTCTATGTCTGTCTTACACTCAGCGACCCTGTTTCCTTTATTGATTTGCAACAAACACACTGGCACGCTGATGTTTCATTTTTTCAACGAGTGGGCGATAACATTCCAGTTTCTACGTATTGTGACATATAGACCCATTACTGAGTAACAGTGATGTAAACAGGCGACAGTATAAGAGCCGTTGCTAGGGAACGACCCTGTAGACATGTTTCCGCGGCAACGAGAGGACACGCAATAATGGAAGAGACATTTTCTGTGAGTTCAGAGTTGCAGCTGTGAGAAGTGAGAATCTGGTAGCTGAGTCTGGGGACAGTTCGGAAAGATAAAGGAAGGGGAACGTTGCCGTTGGAAGCCGTAACCAAGCAACGGCTAGTGAATACCGAGAATATTTTATGTGTGCAGTAATTACAGTGATCTTCGGAGTGTGTAACTCACTGAGACTGTTGTAGTTATCTTCAGTTATGAGTTAAGTGTCCAATATATCCGATTACCCACAAACCTCGGTCATAGTCACATTCAGACGCGTGTAATTATTCATAACAACACACGCGAGATGCAGTTGTGTCCTGCCTTGTGAATACATGGATAGTTCCAAAGAGGACACTTCAAGGACATAACATGACATGAAAACTAACCCGGATGAAGAGAGGGCTCAGTCTCTAGTTAGGCACACACTGAGACCTGCAATGGAGGGGTCACTGTACACAGACTCCGCACATTGAATCGACTGTACTTACACTCAATCTGTGTGATCCACAGGTTTAGTTGGGGGTTTCAGATGAAACGAGACACCCTATATTTCGCTTAGTGGGGGATGGAGTCCAACTGGGTCCACTCGGCACATCGGCCACTGACTGGCCTATTGTACCTGCCCCGGGTGATTATGATGATGGAGAATTTGGTGGAATGAAGATTGGCAGGGGAAACCGAAGTACTGGGAGAAAACCTGCCCCAGCGCCATTTTGTCCACCACAAATCCCACTTGACCAGCCCCGGGCTCGAGCTCTGGCCGCCGCGGTGGGAAGCCAGCGACTAACCGCTTGAGCTATGGCGCGGCCGACACCCTATATTGCTAAAAGACTCATCACTACAAGGCGTTTTTACGTTATTCCCCTTTCTAATTACGCAGATGTTGGTGGAAGACACAAACAGAAAACGTAGGCTCCTTTCCCGAAGGATATGTCCCACTGTCTGAAGTCACTATTCAGAAAAAGTAGTTGGGACACGATTAGAGAGAGAGATTGAGAGATTATTTTTCCACATTAGAATATTTCTTACGGCTTTTTATGGAAACCCAACGAAACGAGAGAGAGATTTTCTGATATACTGAAATATTAAATATAAAGTTAACGGTATCCCTGTAACAGGCCGTTAAGGCCCATAGTGTTTTGAGAGGTCGAGGCTCCCACATCTTCTAGACAATCGGCTCACAGATGGCGCTGAGGGTGTCAGCCTTATGCGCCGGCCGCCCTTTACCCCCAGGAATGTTCCTGGTACTCATTTCTGTTATATGCTGAGTCGACCCCAGGGCCACAGTGCGGCTGGAAGGATTAGGTCAACTGAAACAATCCACCTCATCGGGATTCGATCCCGCGACCTTCCGGCTTGTAGCATAGTGCCTCAACCAACTACGCTACCGCGTGCCCCTTTAAAAAATCATACTGAATATAAATAAACGTTACTGCTGTTTTGTTGTTGCCGAAACCGTGCTTAATTCTCTCTACGTTTTGTGTGCTGTGAAGTGTCCACTTATAAAACCGTACTGGTCGTGTCCGATAACTTTTGTTTCCCGAAGCTGAAGTCAAGTTTCTCAAAATGATTTTCTTAAAAGGTTTACATAAAGAATTTAGTAGCCGTATTGGTCTATACTAGGGAGCCGGGATAGTGTAGTCGGTATGGCAACAGGCTACGGGCTGTAAGACCGAGGGGTCGGAGTTCGAGTCCCGGTAGGGTGAAGAATTCTCTCTTCTCCACGTCGTCCAGACAGGCTATAGGACCCACCCAACCCCCTATCCAATGGGTACGGGGGTTTCTTTCCCTGTGGGTAGAGCGGCCGGGGTGTAAAGCTGACCACTCACCTCCAAGCAGTGCAGAGGTCATGAAAACGTGGATCTATACGTCCACTCCCCTATAATCCTTCATAATGTAGTGCTTAATTATTTAAGCACAGGCACAATTTTGCCTTCTATTGGTCTATATAATTCAGTGGGAACCTGCGGGTTTTACTTGGTTTCGGAAGCAAAATAATTTTTAGCCTATTTCCATTGTGTAGGAAAATAATTTATCCCTGAGGGACCTGTTAAATATCTTGGCAATAAATTTGAGAATTACGGCGGCAGATGACGTATCCCGCCATGCACAGCTGCTGCGCATGTTTTGGGGTGGCGGATAATCCAAACTCCGTGCGGTCAGACATCTTCATGATTTCAACACTAGTTCTTTAGCTCACTATTGCATTTAGGTACCGCGAAGGATATCCTGGCCGTGGAAAGGAGAGTGGGCCACGACAGGAAGATGAATTGTTAGCAGGCCGAAGGAAGTGGAGTGACACGGACACATCAGAGAAGCGCATTAACTCCGCAGGGCCGATCCGACAAATTGGTCGTTATTATGTACCACTGTTGGATTGAAAAGTCACAGAGTCGCTGAAGAGACAAGAAGAAAAATGAACGTGGTGATGCAAGTGAACGGTGATCAATGAACACTGTACGTTGACCGATTTCACGCTTTCTTGCCCCACGCATGCGCAGTATTATTGTGTCCACCTGCAGAGTTTATGGACTTATCTTACTGTTGGCCGCGCCATAGCTCAAGCGGTTAGTCGCTGCATTCTCACTGCGGCGGCCCGGGTTCGATCCCGGGTCTGGTCAAGTGGGATTTGTGGTGGATAAAGTGGAACTGGGGCAGGTTTTCTCCGAGTACTTCGGTTTCCCCTGTCAATCTTCATTCCACCAATTGCTCCACAATCACCCTCACCTATCATCTGGTGCTGGTACAACAGGCCAGAAGTGGCCGCAGTACAAGGGACTTAGTCCCACCCCACTAGCAATAAAGACAAATCTTACTCTTGCATATAAGGAGTTTCGGCTCGAATTGGCTGATTACGTAGTTTTATCACAAAGTTGCATGTGTGGGTTCTGGTCGGTCGGGTAAATTGCTACTGGTATCGCCAGCACAGTCATCCTTGATTGAGAGTTCTGTTGGACCCATTAACATTTTTCTACTCTTCCACGACTTTGGGAGTTTCCTACGCTCTAAATAAAAAATTATGGTATGTCGGCCACTAATTAGCTTATTGTACCAACTCCGGATAATAGATGTGAGTGTCGAGCAGTCTGAGGAATGAGAATTGGCAGGGGAAACCGAAATATTCGGACAAAACCTGACCCAGTGCCACTTTGGCCACTACACATCCCACATGGCCTGACCTGTTCTCGAACCCAGACAGACGCGGTGGGTAGTCGGCGACTAACGCCCTGAGCTATGGCACGGCCTGAATTCTTGTGTTAACTCCTCCATCATAATTTTAGTCTCTTTAGTCTTCTGATGCCTATTTGCGAAGTACCTATATCCCAAGAGAGTAACGGGTACTTCTGCCTATACTATCGTGTATAGTATATACGAGTGCATTGTCCTGAAATTCGGTATGAAGTGCATGCTGCTTGATGTTACCCGATATAGGTATCTTCTTCTTCTTCCCTGTAAGTAGAATATCACGCAAGCTTGCGAGTTGCAAGAAAACTACAGAGATATTCTGTCAAGGTCGAATTAACTGGGGCATAGAGAAGCAGTTGGTGCGCTGAAAAGGCGTCTTCATAGCCAAACAGCTC
Source organism: Cryptotermes secundus (assembly GCF_002891405.2). NCBI lineage: Eukaryota > Metazoa > Arthropoda > Insecta > Blattodea > Kalotermitidae > Cryptotermes > Cryptotermes secundus. The sequence goes on from NW_019731598.1 coordinate 104,280, forward strand.
GGTAAAAAGATCAAAATAGGTAAAGCTATCCCTGCAAACAGGCCGTGGAGGCCCATAGATTTGTGAATCGTCGAGGATCCCGCATTTTCTGGACAATCGACTCACAGATGACGGTGAGGTATTTAGCCTTACGCGCCGGACGGCCGCCCTTTAACCCCAGGAAGATTCCTGGTACTCGTTTCTGTTAGACACTGAATCGGGTCTAGAGCCATAGTGCGGCTGGAAGGATTAGGTCAATTGAAAAATCCAATGGCCTCATCGGGAATCGAACCTGCGATATTCTGGCTTGTAAAATAGTGCCTCAACCAACTACGCTAGAAACAGCTTGACATGTGTCCAAAGTGTGTCTCATCTTTGCATCTCCTTTCCTTTCACACGCCGTTCACGTTCCAATGCACCGCGATTCTGCGAGTACAGGAGTATTCAGACAAGACCACTACAAATAGAAAGTGTATACCCATGTGGCAGATAGCCCCACGAATTTTTGCCTAATTTCCTTATTTCGAAAATACAAAAGCAGGCTTATTAAATCAGCTTGTTGTCTCTATTTGCATAGTATCACGTGTCAGGAGTAGGCATGACGGAAATGATGATTTCTAGTTCGGGTGATTGGATTTATTGACACTACGGTTACAATCTTTCTTAATTAGAATCAATAGAACGCTATCGCTGATTTACACGTTACAATTCACTGTTACACAAACATTAGTCGTCTCCTGGTAACGGATCTCAACACCGAAATTATCACATCAAATCGCCATGAAATCTTCTTGTCAGTTCGTCTTCTATCACTATGGAACCTTGGAACTCAAATAGAAAATCTCCTTAGATGAAAGCGGACTCGTGTTATTTAACCCCGGCACGAATAACGCAGAAAGTATTGATCTATTGTTGCGTAGCGCAGACCACACAGAAAACACAAGTCACGTGATAGCTAATCATTGTTATGGTGTGACGTCATTTCGCCTGCGAGAAGTGTGTTTACCGAGCCGTTGCCTACAAATGGGTTGCATAACCCCGTTGTTTCATTCTTGCGTGATGTGTACTGCTTATAAACGGCCTTTTCTATAGCTCAACCTTTCTTGCATGGAGCAAGTACGCCACAACACGTATCCCCCTACAACTTTTCAATGCCTGAACCAGTCCTTATGAAATTTGGTACATATATCACGACACGCGATCCCATCAAACCGGGGGGGGGGTCAGTAACATCAACATTACAGCCTCTCAGATTGTTACCACAATAAACTGAGTACTGCTTCAATGAATAAACGTGTACTTCTGAAACTTGGTGTGAATATCATGCCACCAGAGGCAATCTCAAAGGCGTACTTAATAAATCGCTCCCATCAGTAATACCAAACGGGGGCACGCGGTAGCGTAGTTTGTTGAGGCACTATGCTACAAGCCGGAAGTCGCAGTTTCGAGTCCCGATGAGGTGGACTTTTTCCAACTGACCTAATCCTTCTAGCCACATTGTGGTCCTCAGGTCAATTCAGCCTGTAACAGAAATGAGTACCGCGAATCTTACTGGGGGGTAAAGGGCGGCCTGCACGTAAAGCTGACAACCTGACGCCATCTGTGAGCAAACTGTGTAGAGAAAATGGGGGAGCCTCGACGTCTCACAAATCTGTGAGTTTTCACGGCCAGTAACAGGAATAGCTTTACCTTCTTATTAGTAAAACCAAAACTGCAGCATCTCAAACTGTCGTATCAAATAGTCAATTGGTATTGTAAGGAAAGTTAGTCATTAGGTCTTCCCAGAACTTCTTGTCTAATGTAGATCTTTGTGATACGCATGAGATTATACAGAGTGTTTCACGACTTTAGGACATAACTGCAGGAGGTGATTTCCTAGGTCTTTGTGATCAAAAAAGTTCATATAAACATGTGTCCGATTTTTGACGGTTACGGAGTTATGACCGTTTTAAACTCAGAACAGAAGGTAACGATTACTGACAATAAAAGGAACAAAACAATAAACCAGCATAATACATGATACATTTAAAGTATGAATGTAAAGTTAACTTCCTGAAATTGCCTTTAATTTGAATTGATTGGTGCTTAAAGCTGATTTTCGAAAATGCCACAGCCGGCGGCAACATAGGCTGCCGCTCGGTTGTGAACCGCGCCGGATATACAAACCCACCCCGCCTTAGGTACCTCTCAAGTGTCGAGATAACGAGAACGCCCTGTCTGTAGCTGGCTAAAAATAGCGACCCGCCAACTGACAGACACGGTTCACACGAGGGCGTGTACGGGAATGAAAAAACGGTCATAACTCCGTAACCGTCCAAAATCGGACGCATGTTTATATGAACTTTTTTGATCACAAAGACCTAGGAAATCACCTCCTGCAGTTATGCCCTAAAATCGTGAAACACCGTGTATAAGACTTGAGGTTCTCAAGGCAGTAACTATAATATCATAGCACATAGATATCCGTTGCTAGGTAACGGCAGCGAAACAAACAACGAAACACTGCCCGCTGCTAGGCAACAGATTGTTAATAAGCAGCAATCAAACAGCAGCATATGGCCGGTGTTTCCTGTGTGGTCCGTGCTGAGATGTTATACCCAGGACAGTTGCAGGAATGAGTCAGTTGTATCATATTTGCAGCAGGCAAGGATATGAACACGGAAGCTGAAGAATCTTCATCGGTATGATCCGTTCGCAGTCAACGAGTAGTGGAGATTTTAACAGACTCAGAACACTAGTGTGTGTAACAGTGAACTGTAAATTGTAGTCACAAATCGGGTGTATAAATAGTCAAGCAATCGAGTCACAAATCCGAAATCCCGTCTACAGTCTCTCCTTCACGTGACAATATCACTGTCTTCTGCCAAATGATGCCGTGTAGTCTGGTAGATACGTACCAAAGTTTGAGAGCAAACTTCTGCCTTTATCCTCCTGGTAGAAGAGTAATTCCCGCACAAAAATACCCCCAGTGATTTAGACCAGTGTTTCTCAACCGCCGGGCCGCGACCCCGTACTGGGTCCCGGCATCAATTATACCGGACTTTGTCTTATAGAAAAAAAAAAATCCGGGCCGCGGTCTCATTGAGATAGAGTGAAGGGAAAATACAGACTGGGGTTCAGACGGAACCAATGGGAGTGCGAATTTCAGATCCTCATAGCGGAGATGTGAGGTCGCGTAGTCAAATAGGACGTAGTGACGTTTCGAATGAATGTATTGCCTCCATGTTCAACATACAAAATATGACAATCAAACAGTTTAAAAAACATGAAAGAAAGAGAAAATATCAAAATTATCTGTCAGGGAAACAAGTATGAAGCAGGAATATTTTAGAATTCTGTTTCAGGTATCTGGGATCAGGAAAAATACAAAAAGCACATAAAATTCACTATTCTTCGGAAAAGAGAAACAGACTACGCGCTGTTATCTCGCCCATGTCGTCAAGTACAACGACCTCTAGAACATATGTATGTAATATCGTGTTCCCTAAGCTCTATACGTCCCACGGAGTTCTCCTACCGTATCGAAACCAGATTTCAGTGCCATAAAAAGAAGATAATTCAGATTAAGCTTTTGAAGCATGAACTTCCTGTAAATAAAATTACAAATTCCGTTCCTAACTCACAGTACAGTATAGTACAGCGCAGAGTACAGACAGTACGCCTGCATTGGGCTTGTAAAGCCATCGGTTGATGTCGTTTATGGAAATAAGAGTTGATTATTTACAAAAATTATAGTAAAGTAAAAAATTAAAGGTATCCTTGTAACAGGCCGTGGAGGCCCATTGGGTTGTGAGATGTTGAGGTTCCCACATCTTCTAGACAATCGTCTCACAGAAGGCGCTGCGGGTGTCAGCCTTATGCGCCGGCCGCCTTTACCCCCAGGAATATTTCTGGTACTCATTTCTGTTAGAGACTGAGTTGAGCACAGAGCCATAGTGCGGCTTGAAGGATTAGGTAAATTGAAAATAATCCACCTCATCGAGATTCGGTCCCTCTACTTTCCGGTTTGTAGCATAGTGCCTCAACCAACTACGCTACCGCGTGCCCCTTTAAAAAATCATACTAAATATAAATAAACAGGGGACACACGGTGGCGTAGTTGGTTGAGGCACTATGCTACATACAGGAAAGTCGCGGTGTCAACTACCGATAAGGTCACTGGGTTTTTCAATTGACCTGATCTTTCCAGCGGCACTATGGCCCTGAGGTCGACTAAGCCTCTATCAGAAAGGAGTACCACGAATATCACGACAGCTTCACCGCCATCTGTGAACCGATTATCTAGAAAATGTGGGAGCCTCGACGTCTCACAACCTTATGAACCTCCGCGGCCTGTTACAGGGATAGCTTTAGTTTCTATATAAATAAATTAATCCTTACTCTGTAACTCATGGTTTCTAAAACTGGAGGTCTCTCTTCTGAGATAGTTGACACATCAGTAAAATTTAAACCGTACAGGTGCTTTAGGAAGTTGTGTCTGCAGCCGGAGAAACATTCCCTATATTTTCCGTGGCTTTACAGGAACAATGCATGGCTCACTGTAGGTGTAGAGAGACTGTAAGACTGTTTAGGTTCCTCCTGTCAGTGTACATTTGGAAAGGGACCTGCAATAACGTGCAGAAGTGTACTTTAAACTTACCGGCTGTGACCGGGGGGCGGGGGGGGGGGCATATATCTATTACCCTTTTAAGAGGCTCCGGTATCGCGCTGCAATCACTCAACTACA